>NW_007730179.1:97971-104073 GCF_000696425.1 Galeopterus variegatus
GTCGCGCCCGTACTGGACCGGGACCTGCAACGGGATTGCAACCCTCGGTGTTGCTCCCACACCTCACTCAGCCAGTGAGTGGGAACCGGTCTGCATGTGGGATCCGAACCCTCGGCAGGAGCGCCACCGCACTCTCAAGCGGCGCACTGTAGCAGTGCGCCACCGGGCCGGCCCTAAATCTGTATATTTCTTTATACAGACCCTATAGATCAGGAAATACTTGAAATGGCTGAAAAGGAATTCCAAGCAACAATCTTAAGGAAACTGTGAGATATAAGAAAACTCAGACAATGAAATGAGAAAAAATATTCAGGATATGAAGCAGGAAATTTATAGAGAGAACAATACCTTAAAAAGAAGGCAGTGGAACTCATAGAACGGAAAGATCCACTCAACAAAATACAAAACACAACCAAGAGCTTAAGCAGGAGGTTAGAACAAGCAGAAGAAAAAATTTCTGATCTCGAAGATAGTCTTTTCAAAATAACCCAGGCAGACAAAAAAAATAAAATAAAATAAAATAAAAAATAAAAAAAGGAAAAAAGAATGTTAAAAAACTGAAGAAAATTTAAGAGAGCTAGCAGACAATCTTGAGCACACAACTGAATCATGGGTGTTTCAGAAAGGGAGGAGAAAGGAAAAGGCATGGAAAACCTATTCGGTGAAATAATAATGGAACACTTTCCAGTTATAGGGAGAGACACGTACCTTCAGATCCAGGAGGTTCAAAGATCCTGAGACAGGCTCAACCCAAAAATATCCTCTCCAAGACACATTGTAGTCAAACTAGCAAAGCTCAAAATCAAAGAGAGACTTTAAAAAGAAACAAGAAAAAAGCATTAAGTAACCTATAAGAGAGCCCCCATTTGACCAACAGCAAACTTCTCAACAGAAACTCTGCAGGCCAGAAGAAAATGGGATAATATATTTGAAATACTAAAAGAGGAAAACTGCCAGCCAAGAATACTCTACCCAGCAAGGCCATCCTTCAGAAATGAGGGCACAATAGTGTATTTTCCAGATAAACAAAAACTGCAGGAGTTCACCACTACACAACCAGCCCTACAAGAAATCCTACAGGAAGTCCTGCATTTGGAATCTGAGAAACAATAATTACTACCATGAATACACAAGGAAGAACAAAACCCACTGGTAGAACAAAAATGGGAATGAGAAAGAGAAAGAAGATAAATCTTACCACCATAAAAAAAAAAAAAACATAGCAGCAATGTAATAATGTCCTGCTTTATTTCTGATTTTGATAATTTTGATCTTCTCTCTTTTTTTCTAGGTCAGTCTAGATACAGGTTTGCAAATTTTGTTGATCTGTTTAAAGAATAAACTTTTGGTTTTGTTATTTTTCCTCTATTGCTTTCTAATTCCCCATTCATATATTTCTTTTATGATCTTTGTTATTTCCTACTTATATTTGCTTTTGGTTTAGTTTGCTCTTCTTTTTCTGTTTTCTTAAGGTGAAAGTTTACATTATTGAGCTGAGATTTTTCTTATTTTTAATATATGTATTCACAAGCATAAATTTTCCTCTAAGCATTGCATGAGCCTGGCATCTTATAAATTTTGATATGTTGTGCTTTGATTTTTATCTCAAAGTACTCTCTAATTTTGCTGTGATTTTTCTTTTTACCCATCATTTATTTAGGAGAATGTTGTTTAATTTCCACACGTTTATAAATTTTCTAAATTTTCTACTGTTATTGTGGTCAGAGAACATATTTTCTATTATTTTCTCTGATCTTAGTCCTTTTAAATGTACTAAGACTTGTTTTGTGGCCAGAAATGGAAAAGAAAAAACAAACAAACAAACAAACAAACAAAAACCATTATGAGATACTACCTCACACCCACCAGGATTGCTATTACCAAAAAGTCACAAGATAATGCCTGCTGGTGAAAGTGTTAAAACAAACAAGGATTGCTATTACCAAAAAGTCACAAGATAATGCCTGCTGGTGAAAGTGTAGAGAAAAGGGCTCACACCCACCAGGATTGCTATTACCAAAAAGTCACAAGATAATGCCTGCTGGTGAAAGTGTAGAGAAAAGGGAACTGTTGTATACTGTTGATGACAATGCAGATTGGTACAGCATAATGGAAAGCAGTATGGAAGTTCCTAACGAAATTAAAACTAGAACTACCATAGGACCCAGCAATCCCTCTTCCAGGCATATACCCAAAGGAAATAAAATCATCACCTCATAAAGATTTCTGCACTTCTGTGTTAATTGCAGCATTATTTACAAAAGTCAAGATATGGAAACAACCTAAATGTTCATCAGGAGATGAATGGATGAAGAAATGGTGATAAATACATACAATAGAATATTATTTAGCCCTAAAGAAGAATGAGATCTTGCCATTTGCCACAACATGTACAAGCCTGGAGGACATTATGCAAAGTAAAATAAGATAGACACTTTAAGAAAAATACTGCATGATCTCACTTATATGTTAAACCTATAATAATACCCCACAAGTACACACAGAGAGAGAACAAAATAGTGAGTGTCCAGTATGGTAGTTGTAGGGGAAGAAATGGGGAGATGTAGGTTAGAGGATATAGAGTAAAATGTATGTAGAGTAAACAAGTCTAGAGATCTAATGTACAACATAAGGACTCTAGGTAACAAAATTACACTGTATATGGGATTTGTGCTATTTAAGTATATTTTAGCTGCTCTTGCCACAAAAACAAAAACATTTGGGGAACTATGTAAGAAGATGAATATGTTAATTTGATTTACCACAGTAACCTTTTTACTATCTATATGTATCCCATAACATCATGTTGTATACCATAAGTACATATAATAAAACTTATTAAATTTTATTTTTGGCAAATGAGTAATTGAAGAGAACTTTCTCAACTTAATAGAGGATCTTTACGAAAAACCTGCATCAAGTATCATGGTCATAGTTGATGGTGAATAAGAAAATTTTTGCTCTCAGTGCTTCTTTTTAATATTGTGCTAGGTCTATCCAGTGCAATAAGGCAAGAGAAAAAAACAGAAGGCCTACAATTTGGAAAGGAAGAAGTGAATATTTTTATTTGCAGACAGCATAATTGTCTAAATAGAAAATCCAAGGGAATTTTTTTTTAAAAGAGTTACTATAACTAATAAGTAAGTTTAACAAAGTCACAGGAAAAAGGCCAATATATAAAAATCAATTGTATTTTTAAATACTCACAAGGAATGATCAGAAATTAAAATTTAAAAATGCCATTTATAGTAGCATTGAAATATTAAATGCTTAGGAATAAATCTTCAAAATATGCAAGACCTGGTCACTGAAAGCTACAAATTTTGCTGAGAGAAATTAAGACCTAAGGAAACGGAGAGCCACACTATGTCCATGGATTGAAAGACTCAATGTTGTTAAGATATCAATTCCTTCCCGATTAGTCTACAGATTTGATGTAACCCTAACAAAAATTATACCAGGCTTTTTGTTAAAAATAAAATGTAATGGACCTAGAGTAGCCAAAATAATTTTGGAAAAGAACAAAATTAGAAGGATTAACACTACCTTACTTCAAGTCATTTTACAAAGTAATCAGGACAGTGTTGCATTTGTGTACAGACAGACAGACAAATAGATTAATGAAACAATAGAGATTCCAAAAATAGATCCACACATATATTGGCATCTAATTTTTGACAAAGGTGCAAAGACAATTTAATAGGAAAAGGATAGTCTCTTCAACAAATAGTGGATGAACAATTGAATATCCATATACCAAAGATTAAGTCAACTTCAGTACTCACTTTACACCACATACAAAAACTACTCAAATATAAACAGGACAGTGTTGCATTTGTGTACAGACAGACAGACAAATAGATTAATGAAACAGAATAGAGATTCCAAAAATAGATCCACACATATATTGGCATCTAATTTTTGACAAAGGTGCAAAGACAATTTAATAGGAAAAGGATAGTCTTTTCAACAAATAGTGGATGAACAATTGAATATCCATATACCAAAGATTAAGTCAACTTCAGTACTCACTTTACACCACATACAAAAACTACTCAAATATAAATATAAAACCTGAAACTATAAAACTTCTGGAAAAAAACATAGGAGAAAATTTTTGTGACCTTGGACTACACAAAAATTTCTTAGATACAATAGCAAATCATGTTTCATAAAAGAAAAAAATTCATAAATCGAACTTCATAAAAATGGAAAACTTCTACCTCTTGAAAAACTATGTCAATAGTGTTAACAGATAAACTATAGACTGGGAGAAATATTTGCTATTTATGTATCTGATAAAAGCATTGATTTGAGTTACATAACAAACCCTCAAAACTCAATAACAAAAAGGGAACAACTAAATAAAAGTGGGCAAAATACTTGAACAGACATTTCTACAAAGAAAATATACGAATGGCAAAATAGGCACATGAAAAGATGCTCAGCATCATTAGGCATTAGGGTTATTAAAATTAAAACTACAATGAGGTACCACCACACACCGATTAGAGTAGGGTTTATAAGGATATGGAGCAATTGGAACTGTCATTTACCACTAGTGTGAGTATAAAATAGTATAATTACTTTGGATAACAATCTGGCAGTGTTTTAATAAGCCAAATATACAACTACCATATGATGCAGCCATTCTACTCCTGATATTTACCTAAAAGAAATGAAAGCATTTGCCTATACAAAAACTTGAGCACACGTGTTCATAGCAGCTTTATTTGTAACAGCCCCAAACTTGGGCTAACTGAAATGTGCATCAACAGCTGAATGGATAAACGAATTGTTTTATATCTGTATAATGGAACATTACTCAGCAATAAAAAGAGAAGGACCACTGACACATACACCATGGAAGAGTCTCAAAATATTTATGCTGAGTGAATAAGCCAGAGAAAAAAGATTATATCTGAATCTATTTCAGTAAATTNGAGTATAAAATAGTATAATTACTTTGGATAACAATCTGGCAGTGTTTTAATAAGCCAAATATACAACTACCATATGATGCAGCCATTCTACTCCTGATATTTACCTAAAAGAAATGAAAGCATTTGCCTATACAAAAACTTGAGCACACGTGTTCATAGCAGCTTTATTTGTAACAGCCCCAAACTTGGGCTAACTGAAATGTGCATCAACAGCTGAATGGATAAACGAATTGTTTTATATCTGTATAATGGAACATTACTCAGCAATAAAAAGAGAAGGACCACTGACACATACACCATGGAAGAGTCTCAAAATATTTATGCTGAGTGAATAAGCCAGAGAAAAAAGATTATATCTGAATCTATTTCAGTAAATTATAAAATACACAAACTAATCTATAGTTACAGCAGGGTTGCCTGGAAGTGTGAGTAGGAGGGAGGAAGAGGGTTGAGAGGATTACAAAGAGACATGAGAAACTTTTGGTGTGATGCATATGTTCATTATATCGATTGTGGTGATAACTTCACAAGTTCATACATGTGTCACATCTAAAATTGTTCACTTTTAGTAGGTGCAATTTATTTTTATGTCAATTATACACCAATAAAACCATTAGATAATCTGAATTTAATAAATATCTGTTCTCAGTATTGTTGAAGTCTTCTGATGTGGCCCCAAATGCAAAATGTTTCTTCTCTAAGTTCTCACTGGGTTTGAACTATTTTCTTAAATGTAGTAACAACTTTCTGCACCCATGAGCAATAGTGTTTATTTCAACCCAGCATCATTCCAACTTATTTTGCATTCTCCTCTGCATATCAGAAGAGAAGTTTGCAGCTGATTTTCTAGAATCCCTTTATGGCGTAGTTCTATGCCAGGAACTGATGTGATTTGGAAGATTAGAGGAGAACGGGAAGGAATACATGAACCCACACAGTACATGGGCCTGAATTTTGTTTTACTTAAGTCTGTATTTGGGAAATGATTCACATACATACTCTGAACATACAAGTATGAAGCTCCTTTATCTGAATCTGTGGCGAGTAAACTCCAGGAAACAGACTGAGCTAAGCCTTCATCTACGTATCTAGTCATAAATGTTTACAGGGTCTTAATAAAGATGTGTCCTTCTCCCAGATTTTATCCTGATAACACACC
>NW_007730179.1:104309-105555 GCF_000696425.1 Galeopterus variegatus
AGCTGAGCACAAACTCTGAGCAGCAGCAAGAGGCCTGGCTGCTGAGTGTCTGACTCTGTGCACTCTGGTTTCAGCACAAAGTATGGTTGTTCATCCCTCAGTTTCTCTGGTTGATGCAAAAATCATACAAATGGCCAGTGCAGAAGATCAAATAGTTAACATCTCTTCATCCCAACTCTTCATTAGTGAAATTAAAAACAGAGCCTGATACCAATAGTTTGTCATCCAGGGCCAAAGTAATTTCATGGCAAAACCACTTAAACAATAAAATAATCTCTATGCTCATCCTTGCAGACAAAGTCCAACCCCTACATCTTGTTCCAGGTCAGCCTGGTAGATATTGCTGTGTCCTATATATTTAGAGAGACCAATGTGCCGGAGAAGGTGGCATCCACATAATGTCTCTCTAACAGATTATAGCATGAGAGGTGATAAGAGTGCTACATATCACCCCACCACCACCAAACCAAAGTTCTTAACAGAGAAAGAAGGAAAGAGAAGAAAGAGGAGAAATGAACTCTCACACGTAACAAAACAAAGCTTTTTTTTTTTTTTTTTGTAAGTCAGATGGTAGGCACAGGCTGATGTTCAAAAAGAAAGAGAGGGAGCAAAAGCATAAAGGAAGAAACAACTCATGTTTAAATCATGGGTATTCCTGGCCAGTTACATAGTTGGCTTTCTCACAGCAAGGCTTTAAATGAGTTAGTTTTGCATTGCTAGTATAAGATTCAGCATACATATTTATCTCTGTATCCTCATAAAACCCTATTAAAAGGATAGTAAAGAAATATAAAAGGGCATAAATCCACAAAGATAATAGAAAAGGAGATGACAGCAGATGGTGATGTCAAGAAAATCTTAAGAGACTGAGAAGTACGTGGAGAAATGAAAACTTACATAGCAGACTAGATTTAGAAAAATCCTGGGCCTGGTGGGAGAGGCCAACAAGGAACACCCAATGTGTGCTGGGCCCTTGTGGGACGGTTTATAAATCAGAAGCACCAATTACCTTTTTAAAAAATTCAACTAATATTTATTTGCTCTTTTTAAGCATGAAACACTATTCTTTATTTTATTGGTTATGAATATTCATGGAGTAAAAAGCTGACTGTCACCACTCGTGACCATGATGTGATGGCCAGATCCATACTGGCAGCATGCCCATTACCACAAATGTGATTATATCTCATGTTCCCCACCCAATTATCCCCAATCTCCCTCCCCATCCCCCTTTCCCCGACTCCAC
>NW_007730179.1:106392-108402 GCF_000696425.1 Galeopterus variegatus
TGCAAATGGGAGAATTTCATTCTTTTTTATGGCAGAGTAGCATTCCATGGTGTATATATACTACATTTTCCTTATCCAATCATCCACTGATGAACATTTAGGTTGGTTCCACATCTTGGCTATTGTAAACAGAGCTGTGATGAATATGAAATTGTAGGCATCCCTTCGACATGATGATTTCCATTCCTATGGGTGTATACCCGGAAATGGGATTGCTGGATCATATGGAAGACCTATATATAATTGTTTGAGAAACTTACATACTGTTTTCCATAGTGGTTGTACTAATTTACAGTCCCAACAACAGTGTAAGAGCATTCCCTTCTCTCCACATCCTTGCCAGCATTTGTTATTCTCCATCTTTTTGATTATAGCCAGTCTAACTGGGGTGTACAAAACACTATTCTGAACACCTAGGATAAAATAGTAAGCTCTTATGGAGGTTACATCCCTTCAGTTCAACTTCCCCCCACTTCACAAAAGTGCCTCAAAGTTTAGTTATTCCAGGAAAGTTTGCATTTTTCATCATCCAAATAAAAATATGACTTTTGGTGACATTTCAAGCAAAGGGTGAGATATTTCAGAACAAGAACAAAAAACCCCACTTCACTTTCTTGAAATTACATCACATAGTTAATTAACTGCTTTCCAACTCATACATTACTTTAACTATTACATTCTGAACACTTTTGACAATCTATTTTCTTTTTTTTTAAATTTATTTATTTATAATAATAATTTTTTTTTTACATTCAAAGATGTTGTTGCAGAGCACTGGGTGGGACAGGTGGGGGGAGTGTAGGGAAATGGAGGTGGAGGTGGGGGGTCACTGCTGGCCCACAGCCAGATCCTTTGCTGGCCTACTTATGAAGGGAAGGGGGTGAGGGTCAGTGGGGAGGAGGCTGAGGTCCATGGACTCCCCCTACTCCAGCTTGGGAGCCTGAGGGTTTTCTGGTGGCAGCACAGTTGTTGCCGGGCTGGATGCAGATGTGGGGGTGGTGTGGCTGAGGCCCTTGGCCCCCCAGCCTGGTTCAGGAGCCCAGGGGGCTTCTGGCTCTTTAAAATTTATAGGTGTTCTTTGGTGGTGTTAGATCTTTTAATATCAGAACTTTGTCTCTGATCTGTGGGTGTTTTGTGTTTTCTTTCACTTCTGTGTTGGATTACTAGCTACCCCCACCACTTAAACTCTGCACTGGAACAAATTTGTTGTCCTTTATTTATTTCTAAAGTGGGGGAACTTCCTGTGGGGACCAGCACTTGAGCCCTGAGGTTGAGCTAAATGGTGGCTTTGCTGCCGATTTCCTGGGGAAGGCTTTTTGCACCCTTTAAGTTCTTCCGGGTCTTCTGAGGTCTGATACACCTGGGTTGTATGGAAACTCGGGTCTGGACCTCAGTCTTTTCAGTGAACTGCACCTCTTGCAGTTCTATATTCTTGACGAGTCTCCACTGAGTGCTCCTGTGCTGATTGGGGGACAGATCGACTGTTCATGCTGTGTCCCAGTGTTCCCTCAGTGGGCCTGTCTCCCCTACCACCCACACTCCAAACACTCTCCATGGAATGGGCCGTGCACTGGTCCCTTGTGATGAGTCACCAGCCTATGAGTTCTCCTTTATTCAGTTTTCTGTGGCTCCTTGCTCCTATGTGGGTCCGCAGGAACCCTGTCAGTGGTCTTGCTGACCTGAGGGCCACCAAGGTCATCTTCTTCCCTGCAGTTTCCAAGCAACTTCATATGAAGGGCACAGCTGTGGCTTTTGCCAGCTCTTGCTCAGTGTGCTCACCAGGGCCAGTACTGAGGTCACTGGAATTTGAAATGGTGGGAGTGATCCTTTCTTTCTCTCATTATGGCTTCTCCTGCCTTCATGAACTCCGTAGGTCTCTCCTCCTCTTCCCCTGGCCCCAGCTTGGCTGTGGTTGCTTTTTTTTTTTTTTGTCTTTTTCCGTGTCCAGAAACGGATCACAACCCTCAGTGTCGCCCCCGTACCGGACCGGGACCAGCAACGGGATCGCAA
>NW_007730179.1:108806-109983 GCF_000696425.1 Galeopterus variegatus
CCGCCGCGCTTCCCAAGCAGCGCACTATCCAGTGCGCCACCGGGCCGGCCCGTGGTTGCTTTTTAATAGTTGAAAATTGGTTGATTCATGGGAGAGAGTGACTCTGGGGACCGTCTATTTTGCTATCTTGACTAGAAGCCTCTGATACTTATTTTAAAAAACAAACTTCACAAAATATACGTCTGGTCATCATGCTCCTGGGAGTCAGGGCTCTTGTTTCTTCTTGCCACCTAACACATTTAAGTGATGCAATGCCATAAATCACTAAAGTAAATATTTGCCTGTATATATTACAGTTCCCAAACTAAGATCTTAGTAAACTTATGTTGTAGCTCCGTCCATCTTCCCTGTCTGGCCACCTAGACATAAGTTTTTAACTCATTTGGGTAAATATCAAAAAATACAATTGCTGGATCATATGTGAAGAGTATGTTTAGTTTTGAAAGAAATTACCAAACTGTGTATCAAAGTGGCTGTACCAGTTTGCATTCCCACCAGCAATGAATGAGAGTTCCTATTGCTCCACATCCTTACCAGTGTTGTCAGTGTTCTGGATTTCAGCCATTCTAATAGGCATGTAGCGGTATCTTACAGTGTTTTAATTTGCATTTTCCTGATGACATGTGACACAGGACATCTTTTCATAAGCTTATTTGCCATTTGTATATCTTCTCTAGTGAGTTGTCTATTGTGTCTTTAATCCATTTTTTAATTGGGTTGTTTGCTTTCTTACTGTTGGATTTTAGGACTTAACTATATTTTGGATAACAATCCTTTATCAGATGTGTCTTTTGAGAATATTTTCTCCCAATCCATGACTTACTTTCTCATTTTCTTGGCATTGTTTTTCACAGAGGAGAATTTTTAAATTTTAATGAAGTCCAGTGTATCAGTGATTTCTTTCATGGATCTTTTTCTTTTGCCTGTGATGTTCCAGTGTTCCATGGTCATTCATTGAAAAGACTATCTTTGACCCATTATATTCCCTTGGCTTCTTTGTCAAAGATCAATTGACTATATTTATGTGAGTCTATTTCTGGATTTCTGTTATGTTTCATTGATCTGTTAATCTATTCCTCCACCAATGGCATACTTTCTTGATTACTGTGGCTTTACTGAAAATCTTGAAGTCAGGTAGTGTCAGTCTTCTGACCTTGTTCTTCTTCAAAATTGTGTT
>NW_007730179.1:111072-114796 GCF_000696425.1 Galeopterus variegatus
TATCCATGAATGTGGAATATCTCCATTTATTTAGTACTTCTTTAATTTCTTTTATCAGAGAATTTAAGTTTCTTTATATAGATTTGTACATATTTTGTTAGATTTATACCTAGTTATTTAATCTTTTGATTGCTAATGTAAATGGTATTGTGTTTTTGATTTAAAATTCCACTTGTTCTTTGCTGGCATATAGGAAAGTGATTGCATATAGTAATAAATAATTGTGAGAAGGCAGGAGCATGTCTCAAGACTCAGATTGGAAACATGGGCACCCTCCAACACCTGACAGAAGGCAGGAGCACACCCAGGACTCAGACAGGAGCCAAGGGCACCCTCCTCTGCCTAAGAGAAAGTAGAAACATGAATGGGGACCCATACAAGAGCCATGGGCAGCCCACCCACCTGACAGAAGGCAGGAGCATGCTGGAAATAATGTTCCCATCTTGGTGGTCCACCACAGCCACTTCAATAGCCACAGCCACAGCCAGTACAAGGGTGGTTTGCTGCAACATTAGCAGCCATGGACACCGTGCATGTGGCCTACCTCACACTTGACTACATTTATGTGAGGGGAGTCACTAGCACAGGGCAGTTAAAAGAGGACAAAGTCTTTTTTCTCAGAACCTGCTCCAGAGTGGTAGAAGAAGCAACTGCTCTACCAGATGACCAGACATCAATGTAGAAACAGTAGAAATATGGGAATATAAGACATTATGACACCACCTGTAGAGGACTGGTACCCAAGGGGCGACAGTAGGGAATTGACACACTTATGAAACCAGGAGGGCTTTCCCAAGCTGCTGGCCTGAGAAGCCCCTTAGTTATTTTAGGTTCTTTTTACAAGACAGTAAAAATAACATATTATACAGATTAAGCCAGTTATGTCTGGTATAAAGCTGTTTATAGAACACTTTGGGTTGCCATGGTGTTTTGAAGGTTCAGGACTAACTACTTATCAGCAAAGTAAAAGCATAAATTCCTCCTTTACAAAGTTCTTAGGGTCCCAGATTCATTCAAAGTTCAGATCTCAAGGAGAGGGAGAAGGGGGTGACAGGCAAATGGGCAGCCAGCTTTTGCTGGCATAATTCCCATAAGATAAAAAGGACCCTGTCAACTTGCTACTTAGTGCCTTACAACCACCAAAGGAATACAGTAATTCTCACTGTAAGACCCATTAGAGCAGGAAACACTTGAAATGACTGAAAAGGAATTCTGAACAACAACCTTAAGGAAACTTACTGAGATATAAGAAGACTCTGACAACACAATGAAATGACAAAAAAAAAATCCAGGATATAAAGGTGGAAATTTACAAAGAGATTAATACCTTAAAAAAGAATGCAGCAGAACTCCTGGACTGAAAAATTCATTCAGTGATACAAAAACCACAACTGAGAGCTTAAGCAGCAGGTTAGAGCAAACAGAAGAAAGATTTTCTGATCTTGAAGATGGTCTTTTTGAAATAACCCAGGTGGACCAAAAAAAAAAAAAATTTAAGAAATGAAGAAAATCTAAGAGAACTAGCAGACAACCTTAAGGGCACAAACATCTGAATCATAGGTGTTCCAGAAGGAAAGGAGGAAGGAAAAAGCATTGAAATCTATTCAATGAAATAATAATGGAAAACATCCCAAGTATAGGGAGAGATACAGTCCTTCATATCCAGGAGGATCATAGATCCCAGAACAGATTCAATCCAAAAAAATTCTCTCTGAGACACATTATAGTTAAACTGGCAAAGCTCAAAGATGAAAAGAGAACCCTAAAATCTGCAAGAAAAAAGCATCAGGTCGCCTGTCAGGGAAACCCCATCAGACTAATGGCAGACTTCTCAACAGAAACTCTATAGGCCAGGAAAAAATGGGATAATATAGTAAAAATACTAAAAGAAAAAACCCAGCCAGCCAAGAATATCCTACCCAGCTAGGATATCCTTCAGAAATGAGAGAGAAATACTGTATTTCCCAGACAAACAAAAACTGTGGGAGTTCACCACCACACAATCAGCCCTGCAAGAAATCCTCAAGGGAGTCCTGGATCTGGAATCTGAAAAATGGCCACATGCATGGTAATAATCACAACCTGGAATATGCAAGAAAGAACAACACTCACTGGTAGAACAAAAATGTAAATGAGAAAGAGAAAGAAATTAAATCTTTCCACCTCAAAAAACCAACAAATGTCAATGACAAAGAATAAAAGGAAAGAAAGGAACAAAAGATATTTAAAACATTCAAAGGAAAATCAACAAAATGCCAGGAGAAAAACAATACTTTTCAATGACAACCTTAAATGTAAATGGGTTAAACTCCCCACTCAAAAGACAGAGACTGACTGATAGGATTTAAAAGCTAGACCTAACTATATGCTGTCTTTAATAGACTCACCTCACCTGTAAAGACATACACTGACTAATAGTAAAGGTATGGAAAAAGAAATACCACACAAATGGAAACCAACAACAAGCAGTAGTAGCTATTATATTGAATAAAATAGACTTTAAACCAAAAATCTTAAAAAGAGACACAGAAGGTCAGTCACTATTCAATGATAAAGGGAACTATCTAGCAAGAAGACATAACAATTAAAAATATATATGCACCCAACACTGGAGCACCCAGGTATATAAACCAAACACTATTAGGCCTAAAAAAGAGATAGAGATGGATTCCGACATGATAATAGTTGGGGACTTGAACTTCCCTCTCTCAGCATTGGTCAGATCTTCCAGGCAACAAATCAATAGAGAAACACAGGATTTAAACTACACTTCAGACCAATTGGACCTGACAAATATCTACCGGACATTTCATCCAATAACTACAGAACATACATTCTTCTTATCAGCACATGGAACATGCTCTAAGATAGACCACATGTTAGGTTGCAAATCAAGTCTCAACAAATTAAAAAAAAAATCAAAGTCATTTCAAATACCTTTTCAGACCACAAGGGATTAAAAGTAGAAATCAAAAACAAGAAAACTCTGGAAACTCTACAAATACATGGAAATTAAATAACATGCTCCTAAACAACCTATGGGTCCAAAAAGAAATTAAATGAGAAACCAAAAAAATTTTTTGAAACTAGTGAAAATAAAGACACATTATACCAAAACCTGTGGGATACTGCAAAAACAGTACTAAGAGGGAAGTTTATTGCAATAATCACTGACATCAAAAGAATAGAAAGATCTCAAATAAAAAACCTAATGCTACACCTCAAAAAACTAGAGAAACAAGAATAATCCAATCCCAAAATTAGCACATGGAAAGAGATAATTTAGATCAGACCAGAACTAAATGAAATAGAGACCAAAAATGATACAAAAGACCAATGAAACAAAAAGGTGGTTTTTTTTTTTTTTGAGAAGGTAGACAAAATAGACATACCATTAGCTAGGTTAACAGCAGCAGCAGCAACAACAACAAGAGCAACAACAGAAAGAAGACAGAAGACAGAAGACCCAAATAACAAAAATCAGAAATGGAAAAGGAGACAATGCAACTGATACCACAGAAATACAAAGAATCACTGGAGATTATTACAAACAACTACACACCAACAAATTTGAAAACTTGGAGGAAATGGATAAATTTCTGGACACATGGAAATGTTCGAGTTTGATCCACAAAGAAATAGAAAACTTGAACAGACCAATAACAAGCAATGAGATTGAAGCAGTAATCAGCAGAGTCCCAACAAAGAAAAGCCCGGGACCAGA
>NW_007730179.1:115730-117424 GCF_000696425.1 Galeopterus variegatus
CAAGCAATGAGATTGAAGCAGTAATCAGCAGAGTCCCAACAAAGAAAAGCCCGGGACCAGATGGCTTTACTACTAAATCCTATTCTCTGTCTTTTTGATAATAACCAGTCTAACTAGAGTGAGATGATATCTCAATGTGGTTTTGATGAACATTTTTCAGATGTTGAGTGATGTTGAGTATTTTTTCATGTGTCTGTTGCCTATTTGTATATTTTCCTTTGAGAAATGCCTACTCAGCTCCTTTTCCATTTTTAAATCTAGTTACTTGTTTTTTTTTACTATGAAGTCGTTTGAGTTCCTTGTATATTCTGGATTTTAATCCTTCATCAGATGCATATTTTAAAAATATTTTCTCCCACTCTTGTTAGTTGTGTTTTTGCTCTGTTAATTGTTTCTTTTGCTGTGCAGAAGCTTTTTAGTTCGATGTAATTCCATTTGTTTATTTTTCCTTTTGTTGCCTGCGCTTTTGTGGTCATTTACATAAAGTCTTTGCCCAGTTCTACTTGTTGAAGTGTTTCCCCTATATTTCCTTTAAGGAGTTTTATAGTTTAGGGATGTATATTTAATTCTTTAATCCATTTTGATTTGATTTTGGTATATGGTGAGAGGTACGGGTCTAGTTTCATTCTTGTACATATAGATGCCCAATTTTCCCAGCACCATTTATCAAAGAGGTGGTCTTTTCTCTAGTGTTTATTCTTGGTGCCTTTGTCAAAGATCAGTTGGTATAGGTATATCAGCTGAATTCTGGGTTCTCTATTCTGAATCAGGTCAATGTGTCTGTTTTTAAGACAGTACCATGCTGTTTTGGTTACTATAGCTTTGTAATATAATTTGAAGTAAGATAATGTAATGCCTCCAGGCTATTTTTTTTTTTTTTTTGCTCAGGATTACCTTGGCTCTCTGGGGTCTTTTGTTGTTCCATATGAATGATAGGATTGTTTTTTCCATTTCTGTGAAGAATGTCATTGGTATTTTGAGGGGTGTTGTGTTGAATCTGTAAATCACTTTGGACAGTATGGACATTTTCACAATGTTAATTCTTCCAATCCAAGAGCATGTACTATCTTTCCCACTTCTTGTATCCTCTTTAATTTCTTTCAGCAGTGATTTGTAGTTCTTGTCATAGAGATCTTTCACATCCTTGGTTGACTTTATTCCTAGGTATTTTATTTTTTTGTTGAGTATTGTTTATGGGCTTGCTTCCTTGATTTCTTTTTCTGCTAGTTCATTGTTGGAGTATAAAAATGCTACTGATTTTTGCCTTTTGATTTTGTATCCTGCAATTTTGCTGAAATTGTTTTTCAACTCTAAGAGTTTTTTTGGTGTAGTCTTTAGGCTTCTCTGTATATAGGATCATGTCATGTACAATTAGGGATTGGGCTTTGTCTTTTCCAATCTGTATACCCTTTATTTCTCTCACTTCCCTGATTACTCTGTCTAGTACTTCCAATACTATGTTAAATAGGAGTGGTGTGATTGGGCATCCTTGTCTTGTTCCCATTCTTAAGGGAAAAGCTTTCAACTTTTCCCCATTCAGGATGATATTGTCAGTGGGTTTGTCATATATGGCTTTTTATTGTGTTGAGATACTTTCCTTCTATACTTAATTTGCTGAGAGTATTTTTCTTTCTTTTTTTTTTCCTTTTTTTGTCTTTTTCCGTGTCCGGCAACGGATTGCAACCCTCAGTGTC
>NW_007730179.1:117913-119532 GCF_000696425.1 Galeopterus variegatus
CCCTCGGCGGGAGCGCCGCCACGCTTCCCAAGCGGCGCACTATAGCAGTGCGCCACCGGACCGGCCCTGCTGAGAGTATTTTTCATGAAGGGATGCTTTGAATTTTGTCAGATGCTTCTTTCAATATGTATTGAGATAATCATGTGGTTTTTCTCCTTGATTTTGTTGATGTGATGTATCACATTTATTGACTTGTGTATAATGAACCATCCTTGCATCCCTGGAGTGAATCCCACTTGATCGTAGTGTATAATATTTTAGATGTGTTGCTGTATTCTATTTGTTAATATTTTATTGAGGATTTTTGCATCTATATTCATCAAAGATGTTGTCCTGTAGTTTTCTTTTTTTATTGTATCTTTGTTTGGTTTTGGTATCAGGGTGATGTTTGCCTCATAGAATGAGTTTGGGAGAATGGCCTCTATTTCAATTTTTTGGAACAGTTTGAAGAGAATTGGTATTAATTCTTTTTTAAAGGTTTTGTAGAATTTGGCAGTAAAGCCTTCCAGTCCTCATGCCAAAACTTGTGGGGTACTACAAAAGCTGTACAATGAGGGAATTCTATTCCAATTAATTCTTACAGCAGAAGAATAGAAAGATTGCACATAAACAACCTAATGCTACACCTCAAAGGATTAGAAAAACAAGAACAATCCAACCCCAAAGTTAGTAGATGGAAAGAAATAATTAAGATCAGAGCAGAACTAAATGGAATAGAAACCCAAAAGATGATACAAAAGATCAATGAAACAAAAAGAAATTGGTTTTTTTTAGAAGATAAACAAAATAGAAAAAAAACCATTACTTAGGCTAACTAAAAAAAGAAGAGAGAAGACACAAATAGCAAAAATTAGAAATGAAAAAGGAGATATTATTACTGATAACACAGAAATACAAAGAATCGTTACATACTATTATAAACAAAAATATGCTAACAAATTTGAAAATCTGGAGGAAGTGGACAAATTTCTGCACACATACAAACTACCAAGACTGAACCAAGAAGACATAGAAAACCTGAACAGACCAATAATAAGCAAAGAGATTGAAGCTGTAATCAGAACTAAATTTTAATGCCATTCTGAACAGGTTGCTACCAGGAGGATATGCCTACCAAGCTGGCCTGAGGTTGCTGTTAGGAGAAAGAAAGAAGCATTATGACTTCCACTTCTAGAAATTTGGGGTACATATACTTTTTTCTATTCCTCCTGTTAAATACAGCTAAAAGTCCTGGACTTTATGTAAAAACAGAACATAAGAAGATTCTAAAATGTAGAAAGAAGCAGCCAGACAGGCTAAGGAACTTGGAACCTGAGGAATGACAGAACAGTGAGTTCCCTGAGTGCAAAAAAAGATTTTGCTTCATATAATCCAATCAGATCCTGGAGTAGCCAGTAACATGGAAATGCCAGTAGGTGCAGCCAAAAAAGCCCCCAAAAGGTCTGCTATCTCTAGCCAAAGGATCTCCTGGTAACAACCTGGTCAGAATGACATTAAAATTTAATTCTGGTTCGGCCATTGGGATTCTCTTGTTGGATAAACATGGTTCTAGATCATTAGAATACTACCATTTATTTGAGTTTACTGCTTTATGAGCTCTTGTATAGTGGCCCAGGAGG
>NW_007730179.1:120099-123433 GCF_000696425.1 Galeopterus variegatus
AAACGGCAACCCCCATTCTCAGTGTGAGTTTCTGTGCTGGTGGGAGCAGAGTTATCAAAGAATAGTGCTTGAATGCTTTGGTCTGTAAGGTGGCTCCCTGAAGGACTAATGCAAGGGACTTACCTGTATTTCACACAACTCAGAGCTCTCTCACAGCGAAATGCTTACAAAAAGGAAAGTTTTTGGAAAAAAAAAGTTCACTAGAGAAATCTGAAATCAGATTTGAGTGGACAAGGAAAAGAATGCACAAACTTGAAGTTAGATCAATTAAAGTTATCCAGTTTTAGGAGGAGAAAAAGAAAAAAAGAAAAAAAGAAAAATGAATAGAGTCTAGGAGACCTGTGGGACATTATCAAAATGAACAGTCATAAATATAACATGAGTGCTAGAAGGGGAGGAGAGAGATGAAGGGAAAGGAAGCATATTAGAAGAAATACATGACTAAAACTTTCCAGATTTGATAGAAGATTTGAATTTACACATTGAAGTTGAGCAAGTACCAAGTAGAATAAAGGCTAAAAAAAAAATCCACATTGAGACACATTATAATCAAGATTTTGAAAGACAAAGACAAATTGAGAGTCTTGAATGCTGCAAGAGGCCAGAGTGAAATGACTAATCACATGCAAGGAATCCTTACTAAGATTAACAGTCAATTTCTCATGAGAAACCATGAAAGCCCAAGGCACGAAGATGGCATATTTAAAGAGCTGAGGGAAAAAAACTGTCAACAAATTATTTTACATCTGGCAAAAGCATTTTTCAAAAAATAAAGAAGAAATTAAGACATTGCAAGATTAAAAACCTTGAGGGTGTTGATCACTTGTGGATCTTCCCTACAAGAAATCAGGCTGAAATGAAATGGCACCAGACAGTAACATGGAGACACACAAAAAATAATGAACAACATTAAATGTAACTACTGAGATAAATAGAAAGTATTTTTGTATTTTTTGTTTTATTCTCCTCTTCTTTCCTAAGTGATTTGAAAAACAAATGCATAAACAATAATTATGCATGTATGTTAATGGGAATACAATGGATGAAGATGTGTGTGTGTTTCCACATGTATAAAGATAGATCTCCTTTATTATGATTTTTTTAATAGTACAACTTACATATTTCAAATGAACACAAAATTAGTACCATTTACAGTAGCATTTATCATAAGGTAAATTGCTTTTGAACGGGAACTTGCTTTCCAGTGTTTTGAGGATCACAAGACACATCTAGAAAATGTATTAGTGTGGAAAATGGAGACTGCTTAAAATAAATGTGTGAGAGACTGTGATTTTCCTCTTTGGTTGATTGCCAGAACACTGTTCTTCAGGCATCTGTGGGGGGTGGGGAGGTGGGGTTGGTTCATATATCCTTTAGACATTATTGGGCACAGAAGTTTTTGCAGGATGACTTTGATGCGATATGAATTCTGTCACTTTGCTAGCACTGATATGGCTCTGGGCTCCACCACCACATTAGATTTATTAACCCATCTATATCATTTTTTGGTTACAAATCTGACAAATGGGAGTGCTTCTTACAAACATGGTGCTTCAGGTTCACATTCTATTTTTAAGGCCTTATGTTTGGTTTTTATAAGTTTCCCAAGGCTGCGGTGGCTGCCAAGTTATGAAGCTGTCACTCGTCCTTTGGTTTTCACATTTACTGAGAAATGGCTGTTGTGATTTCTATCAAGTGCAGTGTGCTCTTGGACAAAAGATTTCAGTATTAGCATCTTCTCCCACATTCTATGTCGTAGGCTGTTGTTGGTAGAAATGGGAAGGGTCTGACCAGGCCATCTTGGTGGATGCATATTACCTGGCTCTTGAGTAGAAAGGCCTCACTGCATTGCTGGCCTCCAGCCACCAGCTCCTGCAGGACATGAAGCAGGCTGTGGGACAGAGGAGGAACAGGGGTTGTCTGTGCTTGTTTCACTGTAGACCCAATTAAGTTTCTTGCATAAATAGCCCTGTGATAGATCTGTTTGCTGGTAAGGTTAGGATGGAAAGGCAGAGAGAGAGACAAGATCCATAACTTTCTGAAGTACATCAATATCTGTGAGAAGGGGATAAGGGAATTAGACGAATGAACAAGTACATTGGGTTTTACTTAGAGTCTAGGTGCTGAAGGCAGTTTTGTCTCTATTGTTCCATTTCAAGTAAGCACTGTTTTGACAAAGATGTTTAATTAGTGCAAAATGGAATGAAGAATTCCAAGCTCCTGTAACACCTGGCCCTGTTCGAAAAATGCTGCCCAGCCTGTGAGCTGGAACCATGTTTGTTCAGCCAGATTTTCAGTTGTTCTGTTTTGAAAGGAGTCTTTTGAGTTACATGAGATTTCCTTTCAAACAAGAGATGAAGGAGTGGTATAGAGGTGTCCAGTCTGATGTAGGGTGCTCCTTGAATCACAAGAACCTTACCCAGTTTTCCATAACAGAATACATTGTGACCGATTTTTCAGAAGAGGAAAGTGGATTTTTGGAATATTTGCTCTTACTCAGACAAGAGTTTACATTTGATGTAAAATACAGACATACACATTTCACTCTCCACCCATACTAAATTAAATTAAATTAAATTTTAAATTAACCGAAATGTAAGATTTTTACTTTTGACAGTTTACATAACATGAGTCCACATTTTGAATATTTCTTTAATCACTATCATGAGTCCACATGAGGCACACGACGATAGTGCCTTCTCAGGGACCCTGAGGAAAGCTCTCAAGTGCTCCTGTGTGTGTGTGTGTGTGTGTGTGTGTGTGTGTGTGTGTGTGTGTGTGTGAGAGAGAGAGAGAGAGAGAGAGAGAGAGAGGAGGGAGGGGCATGGCAGAGTGGCAGGGCTGGTGATAAGAACCTCTTCTTTTCCTAATTGGTAGAACAGATTCTTTTTATGTTTCTTAAAGCAGAAGCATTAGAAACATCTGAACTAGAATAATTTTTTAAGGTTATAAAATTTGAATCCTCAGTGAACCGGAGGAGAGAAGAATGAAGAAATCCTTGAGAGTTTTACTAGTGATCCTGTGGCTTCAGTTAGGCTGTGAGTTTTGAGCATTTCTGTGGGAACATAAAGTACAGTATTTGGAGTTATTGTCTATTCTAGGCCCTTGGGTAGAAACATGGATGTTTTTCCCCTCTAACTAAATGAGGGTGTGAAGCTGGGAAAAAGATAATTAAATTCTGGAGAGTAAGCATCCTCTATCCATCCAGTCTTCTTTTCTGACCGTCATCTTTTTGCACAGGTGTGAGGAGCCTGGAGGTGGAGCAGAATCCTGAATCCCTCTCAGTGTTCCAGAGGGAGCCGCTGCCCCTCTCAGCACTACTTACAGTGACCGT
>NW_007730179.1:127047-130008 GCF_000696425.1 Galeopterus variegatus
TCTCTCTCCCCCTTCCTCTCTCTCTGTCTCTCTCCCCCTTCCTCTCTCTCTGTCTCTCTCCCCCTTCCTCTCTCTCTGTCTCTCTCCCCCTTCCTCTCTCTCTGTCTCTCTCCCCCTTCCTCTCTCTCTGTCTCTCTCCCCCTTCCTCTCTCTCTGTCTCTCTCCCCCTTCCTCTCTCTCTGTCTCTCTCCCCCTTCCTCTCTCTCTGTCTCTCTCCCCCTTCCTCTCTCTCTGTCTCTCTCCCCCTTCCTCTCTCTCTGTCTCTCTCCCCCTTCCTCTCTCTCTGTCTCTCTCCCCCTTCCTCTCTCTCTGTCTCTCTCCCCCTTCCTCTCTCTCTGTCTCTCTCCCCCTTCCTCTCTCTCTGTCTCTCTCCCCCTTCCTCTCTCTCTGTCTCTCTCCCCCTTCCTCTCTCTCTGTCTCTCTCCCCCTTCCTCTCTCTCTGTCTCTCTCCCCCTTCCTCTCTCTCTGTCTCTCTCCCCCTTCCTCTCTCTCTGTCTCTCTCCCCCTTCCTCTCTCTCTGTCTCTCTCCCCCTTCCTCTCTCTCTGTCTCTCTCCCCCTTCCTCTCTCTCTGTCTCTCTCCCCCTTCCTCTCTCTCTGTCTCTCTCCCCCTTCCTCTCTCTCTGTCTCTCTCCCCATCCCGATCTCTCTTTCCCCACTCCCTCTCTCTGTCCCTCTCTCCCATCTCTGTCTCTCTCTCTCTCCCCCATGCCTGTCTTTCCATCTTATCCTTCCCCATCCTTGTCTGTCTGTCTCTCCCCCATCTCTCCGGTCCTGCTCTTTTCTCTTTCCCTTGTCCTTTACCCAGTCCTGGTGGCAGTCCAAAGTGCTCCCCTCCCCTCCTCAGGTCCTTCTCTTCCTTCTCAGTAGACACAACAGTCTTTCACCTCTGCTGATTCTCACAAGGGACTCTGGGCCCCAGGGACCAATCCCAAAAGAAATTTTCCATCCCCCTTACCCAGGTCCCCTCTCCCACCCCAAACAGCAAGCTACATCCTGTCCCAGGGAATGTCGAGATCCCACAGGCACTTCCTTGGAGGCTGAGAAAGGGGGGCAGGGGGCCTGGGAATGGTCCCACCCCCACCCCTCCCAGAGAAGGAGCCTGCACAGCCTCAAACCCCATCGGTCTCCTGTCTGTGGTTATGGCCTCCAGCTATAAATAGGGGCTCTGATTCTATTTTCTCTAAAAACAAGCACCAGACTCTGTCACCACAGGCCCAGAAAAGCAGTCCCTGGCTGGGACAGTCCCTCACCCCTCCCTGGCCATTGTGTCCAGCCCCCTGCCTCTGAGCACTGGAGGGCTGACAAGGCCTGGAAAGAAGCCTGGAGGTAATACAAGGTGGGTGGGGAAGGCCGGGGTATGCTCCCAGGCACGGCCCCCCAGCTGGGCCAGCGGGGGGGAGTGTGGCTGTCCCTCATACTCTGCTGGGCCCTCCCTCCTTTCTTCCCATCTCCCTTCACCAAGCAAGAGCACTTTTGTCCCCAGGGCTCAGTGTTAGTGGAGAGAGGTGACAGAAACCACTCCCTGAGCCACAGTTGAGTGTCTTTGCACCCAAAATGCAGAGAAGGTGCTTTGCAAGGCTGTGGGTAAGGGTGGAGGAGGACTTTTTCCTGAAGAAGCATGAAGGCGTTTCACAGGCAAAAAGGAAAGAAGAGTTTGCCGGGCAGAAGGCCCAGCGGAGCAAAGGCCAGGAGCAGGGACCTGCTAGGTGTGGATGGAAACAGCCTAAGGCCTGGTGAGGCTGGTGCACGGTGTGTGCAAGGGAGGCGAGCAGGAAAGGCTAGTGGGCAGGGGCAAGGCCCGCCAGGGCCTTCAGTGCCGCACTAGGGGTTGGGGCCTGGTCTTGGGGCAATGGGGAGTCATTGAAGGCTCCCAGGCAAGGGAGGATGTGGCGCAAGCTTCAGTTTAGGCTCACCGTGGCCGCCGTTAGCCAAGACAGGCAGGAAGTTCATTAAGCCAGGCAAGGGCTGGTGGCAGTCGGCCTTGTGAGACGGCACAGAGGAGCAAGACAGGGAGACTAACTTGAGGGAGAGGTAGGGGCAGGGTGGGGGAACACAGTGGTGGGCTGTGGGGAGGAGGAGGAAGAGGGTCCACATGACTCTCAGGTCTTTGCCCAGCCATGGGTGGATGGGATGGCGAGAAGGCTGGGGCAGAGGCGATGCTGAGTCTGACTTGTGGTGGGGGGTGGAGTTGGGGGCTCTTATGGGTATTCCTGGCGGAGGTCTCTAGGGGGCATTGGCTGTGGGCCCAGAGCCCTGGAGAGTTAGTGCTAGAGACAGAGATTGGGTGCTTCATCGAAGAGGCTGTGCCTGAGGCCAGAGGAGCGAGGTGGGTAGAGGGAGTGTGGCGTGATGGGTGCAGCTCCTGAGGGGCCAGCAGGCTGAAGGCATCCAGGGAATTGGCAGGGGAGGTGGAGATGCTTGGCAGGAACCTATTTCAGGAGCAGTCAGGCCTGCCCAGCAGGGGAGGTCGCAGTCTGGGGATCTCTGGAGGGCCCTGTTAACTCAGAGGGCCACCAGCAAGGACACTAGGGCTTCCTGGTCCACCTCCCAGCCACACTTTCCTGCTGGCACCCAACCAGTGCCAGGAGCTCACTATGCTGCCTGTCGCTATGCAGCTCTGCCTGATAGAAAAGCCCTCACGTGGGGCCAAATGCCACCTCCATTTGACCATGGGCCTTCTGGATGCACAGATGCCCCAGGCAAGGGATGCAGGCCCTGGGTCTTGTCCTCAAGAGTTTCCAGTCTGGGCAGGCCTGTGCCATTTAGGCCAGAGGTGAGGCTGGCCCATAGCTCACTTGGGAGAGTGTGGTGCTGATAACACCAAGGCCACGGGTTCAGATCCCTATATATATATATATATATATATATTTTTTTTTTTTTTTTTTTTTTTTTTTAAAGGGGATCGGAAAGGGGTTTTTAACCCTTGGTTTTTTTTTTTTCACCCCCACCCCCCCCAAAGG
>NW_007730179.1:130217-161566 GCF_000696425.1 Galeopterus variegatus
ATATATATTTTTTTTTTTTTTTTTTTTTTTTTTTAAAGGTGATCGGTAAGGGGATCTTAACCCTTGACTTGTTGTTGTCAGCACCACACTCTCCCAAGTGAGCCACGGGCCAGCCCCTCATCAGTCATCTTTAAAAGAAAAAAAATTGGCCAGAGGTGGCACTGCTGTACCTACTGTAGTGACCAGACCTCTCCCCAGTCACCTCTTGCTGAGCTGGCTGGCCAGAAGCCAGGTGTGTGTCAGTCTCTCCATCTGGGTCCCCTTTTATAAATGGGAAAACTGAGGCCAGAGAGAGCACGGGAGCACATGGCTCTGAGTGGAGTGAGAGTGTGTGTGTGTGTTGAGGGGAGGGGCAGGTGATCCCTGACCCAAGCATCTGCCCTGGACATGGGACTTCTGTGTGTGGGGTCATCCCACCCTTCTTCCTTTATATCAGATGGGGGAACTGAGAAAAAGGAACACAGCCTGTTGTGCACACGCTGGGCCACCAGACTTCAGGTCCAGGCCTGTCCAGACCAATAGTCACAGTTTCCACTATCCCCGTCCCAGCTCACACACTCACTATCTCCAAGCCCAGCCCACCAGGCTGGGAAGCCCCGAGACACCTCCCCAATAGCCCTGTCCTTAGCGGTTTCTCATGCCAGAGCTGCCAGGGCTGAGGGGGTCTCAAAAACAAGTGGTAGGCACCTGGCTCGGGATTCCGTCCAGGAGAAGGCCTGGTTCATCTGCCTCCTGGGGGCAGCTTCCCACCCTGGGAAGGCTCCCGACCCCCTACCTCTCCACCTTCTTCCCTGACCTCCAAGCCCCTGGTGGGCAGGGTTGGCACTTATCACTGGCTTCTGGAACATGCCATCCCCAGCCAGCCCCTGAAGAAGATCCCTCCCTGTTCTGGCCAGCCCCAGAGCCAGATCCCATCCAGCCACATTGGGATAAGCTGAGCTGCCAAACCACCCACCGAAAGCAGGTGCTTTTCCCTCCCTTCCTCACTCCCTCCCACCTCCACCCCAACCCTGACAGAGGGAGCCCCGGGGGACAAGAAGGGAAAAAGTGTGTCTTCCCCAGGCGGGGCCAGCAATCACACCCTCCTCCCCCTGGAGCCAGTGGCAGACGCTCCGCTTCCAATTCACACGCAGCAACTGAACCTCACCAGCACTACTTCTGCATGCACACACGTGTGCACACATCACACACGCCCCTCACTGACACCCATAGCACCCAGCTCTGGAGCCACACCCACAGGGACGTAAACCCAGCTCTGCCTCTCCCTGTGAGGCCCTAGCATAGGAGACCGCTCTCTTTGAGCCTCAGTTTCCTCACCTGTAAAATGGGAGATGCTTCACAGCGACCCTGCTAGGGCTGGGGGGCTGAGCAGGCCCAAAGCCAGGTGAGGGTCCCTCACTCTTTTGCTTCCCTGCCAGAAACCCTCCCCTAGTCTAAGTCTACTGAGGTGAGGGTCCCACATCCCCCTAGGGCCAGGAAAGCAGGGTGGAAAGGGCCTGGAAATTCACCCATGTCCCTGCACAAGGAGGAAAATTATAAGGCAGGGAAAAGCCTCTTGGAATCGCTCCCCACCGCAGCAGCCCCACCTCCTCGCCCAGGGCCTAGGGAGCAGTAGGGCTTCCACAAAGGCTCCATTGAGGCCCCTGCTCCTCCCCCGCCCCAGCCCTCCAGCCTGGGTGGACCCTGGGCTGCTTCCTCCATCAAAACCTCTCATTTTCCCTCCCACTTCCTCTGTGTCCCACGTGGCTCCAGGGTTGGGACGCGTGGCTGGGAGCCCAGGGCACTAGCCCTGCCCCTGTCAGCATCTGTGGACCAAGCTCAGCATCTCCCACCCACACCCCACCCCCTGCTTTCTTTCCAGGGGTGCTCACCTTCTAGAAGGGGTTTCCCAACATATGCCACTCAGCGTGGGTGACTGAAGGCACTTGGTTAGAGGACCAGTAGCTGAGGCCAATGACCAGGGTCCAGGCTCAGCCAGTGGTTGAGGAAACCCTTCTCCTGCCCTGGCCTCCTTGGCCTTGACGGAAAGTCAGTTACCCTGAGCATGAGTCTCGTGGCTCAGGAGTTGTCAGGGTGAGGAGGATGGGCCACCCTGACCCCGGCAGCCTCTGCAGTGACATACCGGCGGTCCCCCTTGAGCCCCTCGGTGCCTGGCATTGCAGCACTCTGCTGGAATAAGGTATTGTCTCCCAAGAGGGATGGCCACTGTTTTAAGTTCCATGGGGTATTGAACTAATCTGATGTTGTCCATATGGCAGCAGCACGCGGGACAGGAAAGGAGCAGGCAGCCACAGGGATGGCCCTAGGTTATGGAGTCCCAGTCTGGAATCAGGGGTAGGATACTAAGGAGCAGTGAGCCCTCTGGGTCTGCAGGTGGGGGAGCACCTCCCAGCAGCCGGCCCTGCCGGCAGGGAGCCACCTAGCTTCAGCTCTGGTGACCCCAGCCTCACCGCTGGGCAGGTTATGTTGTCCCTTTGGTCTGACCTCAAGTCTGTCCCCTATAACCTTCCCCCTTATTACCTTCAGAGTAACAGGGCTGGGGGGAGGTGACAGCTAGGTTAGGGATGGCTGAGCCTTGGGAGGCCTGGGGGACGTGCTGAGGGAGGGATTCCTGTGGAGGAGATTTGGGAGGGGCTGGCACATGAGTAGGCCCACCAGACAGCTTCTCCCTTGCCCAGGGAGCCCAGGGAGGCAGATGTGGCTGAGGAGGGGCCTCCAGTCTTGGTCCAGTATCCAGAGGCCATAGGTGGGCCAGACTGTGAGCGCAACATGCTGCACCGTCATCTGCCCCACGCTGGCCTCCACAGTACACACAGCACTGGCCGTGCAGGGCCTGCCGTGCTCTGTGGGTCACGTCGGCACACTCCTTTCCTCTCCCAGCTCTGAAATGCGAGCACCAGCGCTGCACCGTCGTCTGCCCCACGCTGGCCTCCACAGTACACACAGCACTGGCCGTGCAGGGCCTGCAGTGCTCTGTGGGTCACGTCGGCACACTCCTTTCCTCTCCCAGCTCTGAAATGCGAGCACCAGCCTCCCAGGCCCTGGGGCCTAGCTCCGGTTCTAAATCAGAGGGAACTGTCCACCCCACCCAAGCCTCCCCAAAGTTCCCTGGCTTGGGGGCACAATGCTGGTGGCAACAAAGGCAGGGGAGAGTCCCCTGGAGGGGAAAGGGAAGGGGATCTGGCCTGAGATCCAGAGGGCCTGGTTGACCTCAGGGAGGGCCTGGCTGCTGGGGCAGGGCCCCTGTGCCATCCCTGCCCTCACACAGGGCCAGCATTCAGCTCCCAGGTGGACCACCGCACACACACACACCCATGAGGGGAGACAGAGAGCCCTTCATCCCGCCTCGGCCCTCCCAGAGCACTCCACCCCACAGCCCCCCTCAGGCTCCCTCAGGGAGACTCCCAGCCTACCCCTGCCTGCCCAGACCTGGAGCCAGGATCTGCCACCCCTGGTGCCAAACCCTCAGGGGCTATGGTGGAGAAGCCTGACTCGGCCTGAGAACACGACCCCTCCCTCCCCGGCCGGCTGGCTGGCTGGCTGCCCACCTCACTCCTGTCCACAGCAGCAGGCTCGCTGCCAACATCCCGCCTTCTCCGCCTCTCAAGGGGCTATGGTGGAGAAGCCTGACTCGGCCTGAGAGCACGACCCCTCCCTCCCCGGCTGGCTGGCTGGCTGGCTACCCACCTCACTCCTGTCCACAGCAGCAGGCTCGCTGCCAACATCCCGCCTTCTCCGCCTCTCGTGATTTTTCCTCCTCCATCTCCTTCCTTGGACCTTGGTCTGTGTCACTGAGCTCAGTTTTTGTGGAGACGGGGTCTTTATTTCTTGCTCTCCGTGGTAATATCTTTCTCAGGCTTTCTGTCTCTCCCAGGTTGATGCTCCTTTTCCATCCCCGTCACTGCATTATTGCACTTGTGACTGACTGAATGAATGAATGAGTGAATGAGTGAGTGAATACAGGTTCCCCCTTTCCTCCCATTCACTTCTCACCTTCTGCTCCATCTCGGCAGCACTGGGTATCCCTCCCCCAGATAGGCATGTCGAGGTCTCCCACCCCCGCCACAGCCATGGGCCCGAGCACTCCCCACTAGCCCTCCTGCCCAGCAGCTCTGGGCTCCCAAACTTTCTCCCTTATAAAGTCAGGCGGCAGCAGACACCCAGGAATGCTGCTGCTGCCCATGACGCACGCCTGCTGCGGGGCTGCCTGGCTGCCCCCAGGCGACCCAGAATGTGGCAGGAGTGGGGCACACAGGAATCGATTGCCAGGAAGTGGGGTCAGTGGGGGTGCCAGGGCAGGCAGGGCTCAGACAGGTGGCTGGGCCAGGAACTGCGGACTCTCTCCTTCTCTCTGTTAAAATTCTTCTCCTCTGGAGCCTCAGTGCTTCTGTCTGGAAAGTGGAGGCCGAGCACCCTACTGCAGGCTTGGGCTGCAGAGAACTTACATCCAAGTTCTGTACTGTGGGACACAGCGCCCAAGGAGTGGAAGGCTGGGGAGGCGGGAAGCCTCAGGCCTGGCTCTCCAGACTGTCCTAAGGCAAGGGGTGGTGTGCCCAGTTACTGCCAGGGTGGGGCAGAGAGAAGCGGGGAGCCAATGACAGAGCAAGGGAGAGATCAGGGAAAAGCAGAGGCAGAGACAGACAGCAGGGATGGCTGAGAGGCAAAGGCAGAGACAAAGGAGAGGTGGCACAGAGACAGGGAGAGGGTGGTCTGGCTCGCCCCGGGGGTGTGAGACCTCAGAAGGAGCAGGCTCTGCACTAGCTGCCCACGATGGAAAAGGCATCTGCCTGTGCTTGAGACCCCACCCTCATCCAGGCCTGGGAGGGAGTGGGGAGCCTGGTAGGCAGAGGTACTCCCCCCACACACAGGGGCCCCTTGTCCCATGAACCTGCTGGCAGACAGAGCATTAGGCATTGTAATGGAAGCAACCTCATGCTTGGGACCCCCAGGGACAGGGACCAGGTCCCCACTCACACACATCCTAGGAGTGTCCTAGGAGCCAGGAGATGCCCGTATGGCCCATGCCTCACCAGAGGGTGGCTTGCTGGAGGACCTTGACCTAGACCTCATCTGCCCATCTGAGAAGGAGATTAGCAGGGAAGGACATGGGCTCTTTCTGTGCCCCCAGCCTTAGGTCTCAGGAAGAAGGATGGAGCCACCCTACCCTGGGGCCCAGACAATAGTGTCCTGTTCATGGGGAGGAAAGGCAGGAAGCCGAGAGGACTTCTCCACCTTCAGCAAACCTCTCGGATGGGCGCCGGGCAGGAAGGGCAGGAACCCTCCAGGAACACATGGCCCCTTTCATGCAGTCAGGCCCAGCCACGTAACGGCGGGCGGGCACCGAGGGGCAGGACAGGTCTGGGCACAGTCACTGCTCTGTCCTGGCAGCTCCCAGCCCACACACACGCACATACACACAAACACATAGCCTGATGCAAACCCAAAACAGAGCCCCAGCAGCCACCCACACACTTGCACACACACACGCAAATACACATCTACAGAGCCCTGGACACTCACCTACGTACCTTCTTTCAGACAGAGAGGCCCATACATGCTGCACTCTTCCAGCCCAGACCCCTGGGGCATCCTGCTCCTCCCATGCCAAAAGCCTGGTACCACCCAGGCAGCCGGCACCATTAACCCTCTGCACATCCATACTTGAGAGCAGACCCCTGGACCTAGAAGGGACTTCCAGGACTAATCCCCACAGTCGGAGAGAGAAGGGATGGGAAGGAGTGCCCATTTTACAGACACTGAGGCCTGAACTGGGTGCCTTCTCCTGGCCCAGAGGGCAGCCCGCACGGCTGCGGCAGGTCTGGACCGGTGTTTTGATGAATCATGGGTCTTGTTGACCCAGGAGAGTTGAGGGCAGGTCTGATCCAGCCTGTGCTGATGCCTCTTCCCCCGCCCATCTCCCCCCACCCTGCCACCCCAGTCGGGCTGCTGAGCCTGGCCTGGCCCCTGCTACTTTTCCCTCTCCTTCTCTGCTGTCAAGTTATCTAGAGCCTTAAGGAAGGTCAGGGGACAGAAACCCTCCTCTGCCTTACCCAAGGGAGACTTGTGTATCCCTGCCAGTCTCTCACTTGACCTCGCCACCCTCCTCTGAGACTGCCTGATCCCCTTCCTCTTAGCTCCCCAACACCACCCTCACCTCCCCCAGGAAGTCCTCTGGGATTGACTTGTAGCTCATTACTTCTTTATCCTGTACCCCCCTCCAACTTCCCCTCACCTCCAGGACAGGGATTCTGGGTTCTTGCAACTGCAGCCCATCAGAGAAAGTAAGAGGGGCAGAAGAAGGAGGGAGGGGGGTGGCGCTGTCAGAGTTTCCACAGCCCTGGCCAGCGAGGCCTCAGAGGCCTCTGTCGGGGCGAGGGGCTGCCTAGCCTGCGCGCTCCAGCAGCACAAGGCAGCCTGTGTGAGCCCTTCCCCGCCCGAGCCCACAGGAAACATCAGGGCCCAGCCCTCAATGGGCCCATTCAGACCCCAGCTCTCTGGAAAGTACCTCTGCTTCCTGCCACCCTCCCATTCTGTCCAAATAGGCTGTTTCTCTCTCCTACCGAGAGGGGACTGGAGGCAGGTTGTTCAGTGGTTAGGGCTAGCCATCTACTTCACTTCCTGCCTGGCCCAGAGCCCTGACTTCCACCATGCCCCAGCGGGTTTACGTATAACTTTAGTGCAAGGGAGTGTGGATGGGTGTGTGGCCTGGGGGTGGACGGGTCACTCCCACACAGGGGAGGGAGCTGTGCCTCCTTCTCCATGGGTGGTGGGCAGGAAAACGTTGACAACAGGCTTTCTGGGGGAAGGGGGAGCCCTGATTTGTAGTGCTTGTCTCTTTCCATGGTATAAATGTTCTCACAGTGGGCAACATTACCTGGCTCACAAAATTCCTGAAAATTTAACAATCAGCTCTTGCCAGCTGCAGCGAGCCACTCCGGCTCACCATGATGGGGGCTCCATCCTGCAGGGGCCACGTGCCCCACCCTCTGTGCTGAAGCTGCCCTCACTTTACAGTGCTGTGTTTTGCTTTAAAGAATCAATGTCCTTGCAGATTAGGTAGCCCTGCAGGTGCCCTCCTCCTGCCAGTTCCCTGCTCTGTCCCTCACTGGCACCCAGGTGTGCTAGGCCTGCTGGGCCAAACCCACCCAGATGGTTTTGTAGGTCTTGCTTGATTCCTCTAACTTCCCAGACAAGGTTCTGGCGTTGCCAGCGGAGGAGATAACCCGAAGGGATTTCGGCTCTGCCTGAGGGGAAGAGCATCATCTTCCTCGGACATCCCTCCCAGCGGTGTCGGCTGCAGGAGGGCATACAGTCTCAGCCTCCTCCGGTGGCCGTTGCTACTTGCTCAGCTGCTGTCAGCTGGCTCAGGCTGGCCAGGGACCAGCACATATGTGGCTGGTACCAGATCATCGGTATCAAGGCCATCAGCCCGTGCTTGCTCACGGGGGGGTCGCAGGGAAGCCTGAGAGGGATGATTCACCTTTTTAACCCATTCCTGTCTGCCCACCCAGCCCTGGATGTCTACGGGCAGAGCCAAAGTCATATTTGGCTTTTATCACCGTAAAAGGAAGGACCAGAAATTATGGCAATAGGTTGGTGGTCAAAGGAGACTAATTTGGGGAAACTACCTGGAGGAAGTAGCAAAAAAAAGGAGGTGTCCCAGAGTGGGACAAAAGGGGCCCTACATAGTGACCACTAACCCTGGGCAAGCCCAGAAATGGACTGCTGCCTTGAGAGACCCTCTTCGGCCTGCCTAGCAGCCCCTCAGCCCTTCCCAGTCCCTGCCTTCAGCCTGGGGAAAGTGGGAGCTCAGCTGCTGTCACCCCTAGCTCCTCAGCCAAGGTGGAAACAATGAGGCCGTTAATTGCTCCACAGCAGGAAGCAGTGGCGGGGGTGATGGAGGAAGTCTGGGCCATTTGGGGTCTGACATTGCACATGGTCTCCATCTGGCCTCAGAACCTTTGCTCCTTGGCATCTTCAGCCTGGGGAAAGTGGGAGCTCAGCTGCTGTCACCCCTAGCTCCTCAGCCAAGGTGGAAACAATGAGGCCGTTAATTGCTCTACAGCAGGAAGCAATCGCGGGGGTGATGGAGGAAGTCTGGGCCCATTTGGGGTCTGACATTGCACATGGTCTCCATCTGGCCTCAGAACCTTTGCTCCTTGGCAGACCCAGGCCAACAAGCTGCCACCCCCACCCCCCAAAGGCAACTGGAAGAATGGCCTGAGAGAGACAGGAGAATGGGTGGGCTGCCTGTCTGAGAGCACCACTAGGCACCAGCCACGCCTGAGCCAACCCAGGGAGGCATGGCAATTGTCCCCAGGAGCCCAAGGTCGAGGGCACTTAAGAGAAGGATTCTGAGCAGGGATCAGTTTGGGTTGGGGGTGCTTCTTCTGAAACTCCATTCCTAGGGGCTGTGACCATCAAGCAGGTGATCAGGCCAGTGATGGTTTCCCTTTTGGCCAGAGCAGGGCCAGACCTGGGATGGAGATTCCTCTGGGGCCTGGGGAAAGAAAGCCAGAGCTGGCAGAAGCCTCTGGCCCCAGAACCTCCTAGGAGGAGACTGAGTTGCTGGGAATTTCTGGGTCTGGCCTCTTCAAAGCCAGGGTCTGGGCTACACACGAGACAGGCTGTGCCCTCTGGTGCCAGAACTAAGCAGGTGCTGGGATGTGGCTGATGATCACGGTCGGCACTGCATAGAATCACAGGGTACACCAGGACGGGACATCTCCCTGCAACCGCCATCCATCTCTGAGGCACCTCGCCTCCTCCAGGCAAGAGTCAGAGCCTTGACCCCAGCTCCCTCTCTCATTCAGCCTCCTTCTTCGGGGAGAACCACCTGGAGGTGCCCGTGGCCACAGTCCTGACCGACATAGACCTGGAGCTGCAGTTCTCCACGTCTCAGCCTGAAGCCCTACTGCTCCTGGCAGCAGGTCCGGCTGACCACCTCCTGCTGCAGCTCTACTCCGGACGCCTGCAGGTCGGTGACCTCCCCCTGGGATCAGGGGCAGGATTCCTTCTCTAGCTTTGAATGGCTTCCAACTGGCTGTGTGGCCTTGTGCAAATCACTTTTACCTTGGGGTCTCAAGTTCTACACTGTGGGGACAGACAGTAGCATCCCAGAAAGTGTGAGTCCCTTGTGAACAGGCTCTGCCCTCCTGCCCTCTGCACCCTCATTTCTGACCACAACCCCCAGCTGGCCCTCTGTGCTCTGATGGCCCTGAGCTGTGTTCAGCTCCCGACCAGCCTGTGGTCTCTTGCTGCCCGGCCTTTGCTCACTACACTCCCTCTGCCTGGCATGTGCCCGCCTCACCTGTCCCCTGTACCTGCCTACCTGCAGCCTCTCCTTAAAGTCTCGGTATGAACATCTTCTCCTCTGGGAAGGGTCCCCGAAGCTCTCCTGGGTGAGGTGCCCTCTCCTGGGCTCCCAGGGCCCCTGTGCATCCCTCTGGCATTGCACCTGTTGCCTTGTGCCTCTGCCGTCTGTCCGTGACAGCAGCAGTACCAGCACCGCTACAGCTTCCTCACTGTTCCATCTCATCCTGCAAGACACCACCAGCTTATTAGCGAGAAGTCTTCTGCTCTCTCTGGATTCTTCCCCCTAACCCTGTGCCTCTGCCGTCTGTCCGTGACAGCAGCAGTACCAGCACCGCTACAGCTTCCTCACTGTTCCATCTTGTCCTACAAGACACCACCAGCTTATTAGCGAGAAGTCTTCTGCTCTCTCTGGATTCTTCCCCCTAACCATGAAGAGTCTGAGAACCCAGGGTCTTAGTCCAGAGTTGGGAGAGCCATCTGCCTCCACACGCCAGCGGGGAGAGGCCTACGGCCTCGTCAGCCTGCTGCTGTCGCTGCTTCTCACTGCCACAAGGCGTCACTGTTGAGTGCTGGCCTGGTACAGTCCGGTGCTGATGCCACGTTCCACTCTGCCAAGATCGGTGGTGTCCACCTACCTGCTGCTGTCGCTGCTTCTCACTGCCACAAGGCGTCACTGTTGAGCGCTGGCCTGGTACAGTCCGGTGCTGATGCCACGTTCCACTCTGCCAAGATCGGTGGTGTCCACCCCCAGAGGCACTCCATACTTGGACTCAAAGGTCATGGTTCTTAGTGCCCTACTCCTTCAGTTCCCATACTCTGCCACCACCCATTCTACCATCTGGTTGTGGGAGCACTGCACCAGCGCCAGTTCTGGTGTCAGTGTCACAGAGGATCTCCCCCACCCAGGTCAGGGAGCTTTTCTTTACTCAGCCTTCAAAACACAGAGCATCTGATTGGGCTCCCCATCCATGAGCAGCGGGCCTGGCAACCCTCAGTGACCCCAAGGTGCTTTGTCCTACTTAAGGGGACTCATCAGGGGATTGATTCCCAGGTGCCTGTTATTCCAGGGGTAGAATCTTCTGTATTCCAAGATGATTTTTCTGACATTTCCCACCCAAGGAAAGAAGGAAAGAATAAAAAAATACAAGTTGGGTCTCTAGGAGAGCATCCTACTGTGTGTCAGTTCCTTGTGGTCACAGACCACATGTGATTCACGTTGGGGTCCCCAGAGTCCATCCAGGCATGGCCCCAAGTTCACTTTAGTAAGTGTTTGGAGGATGAGTAAAAAGATGGCAGGAAGGTGAGGGGGTGGCCTTTGTCCAGGTCCTCTGCTCTGGCAACCCCAAGCATGGGCACCCACTATGCTTTTATAAGGGAAGTGATGGATTCAAAGTGATGTCCTGTCCCCCATTCCCCCTGTCTCTCCTCAGGTCAGACTTGTCCTGGGCCAGGAGGAGCTGAGGCTACAAACCCCGGCAGGGACGCTGCTGAGCGACTCCATCCCCCACACTGCCGTGCTGACCATTTCAGATGGCTGGGCCATGTTGTCCGTAGATGGGCTCCTGAACACCTCAGCCCCAGTCCTGGGAGCCCCCCTAGAGGTCCCCTATGGGCTCTTTGTCGGGGGCGTTGGGAGCCTTGGCCTGTCCTACCTGAGGGGAGCCAGCCGACCCCTGAGGGGCTGTCTCTATGCAGCCGTCCTCAATGGCCGCAGCCTCCTCCAGTCACTAACCCCAGATGTGCATGAAGGCTGTGCCGAAGAGTTTTCTGCTGGTGACGATGTGGCCCTGGGCTTCTCTGGGCCCCACTCTCTGGCTGCCTTCCCTGCCTGGGGCACTCAGGATGAAGGCACGTTGGAGTTTACACTCACCACGCGGAGCCAGCAGGCACCCCTGGCCTTCCAGGCAGGGGGCCAGCGTGGGGACTTCATCTATGTGGACATATTTGAAGGCCACCTGCGGGCTGTGGTGGAGAAGGGCCAGGGCACTGTATTGCTCCACAACAGTGTGCCTGTGGCTGATGGACAGCCCCATGAGGTCAGTGTCCACATGAACGCTCACCAGCTGGAAATCTCCGTGGACCAGTACCCCACACGTACTTCCAACCGCGGGGTCCTCAGCTACCTGGAGCCACGCGGCAGTCTCCTCCTGGGGGGGCTGGATGCAGAGGCCTCTCGTTACCTCCAGGAACACCGCCTGGGCCTGGCACCAGGGGCTGCCAACGCCTCCCTGCTGGGCTGCATGGAGGACCTCAGTGTCAATGGCCAGAGGTGGGGGCTCCGGGAAGCCTTGCTGACTCGTAGCATGGCAGCCGGCTGCAGGCTTGAGGAGGACGAGTATGAAGAGGATGCCTATGGCCCATATGAAGCTTTCTCCACCCTGGCACCTGAGGCGTGGCCGGCCATGGAGCTGCCTGAGCCATGCGTGCCTGAACCGGGGCTGCCTCCTGTCTTTGCCAATTTCACTCAATTGCTGACCATCAGCCCACTGGTGGTGGCCGAGGGTGGCATGGCTTGGCTTGAGTGGCGGCACGTGCAGCCCACGCTGGACCTGACCCAGGCTGAGCTGCGCAAATCCCAGGTGCTGTTCAGCGTGAGCCGAGGTGCACGCCATGGAGAGCTAGAGCTGGACATCCCGGGTGCCCAGACACGGAAAATGTTTACCCTCCTGGACGTGGTGAACCGCAAGGCCCGCTTCGTCCATGATGGCTCTGAGGACACCTCTGATCAGGTGGTGCTGGAGGTGTCCGTGACAGCACGGGCACCTGTTCCCTCATGCCTGCGGAGGGGCCAAACTTACATCCTGCCCGTGCAGATAAACCCTGTCAACGACCCGCCCCGCATCATCTTCCCGCACGGCAGCCTCATGGTGATCCTGGAACACACGCAGAAGCCACTGGGGCCCGAGGTGTTCCAGGCCTACGACCCGGACTCTGCCTGCGAGGGCCTCACCTTCCAGCTCCTTGGCACCCCTGCCAGCCTCCCTGTGGAGCGCCGAGACCAGCCCGGGAAGCCAGCGACTGAGTTCTCTTGCAGGGAGCTGGAGATGGGCAGCCTTGTCTATGTCCACCGCGGTGGCCCTGCACAGGACCTGACGTTCCGGGTCAGCGACGGGCTGCAGGCCAGCCCCCCAGCGACACTGAAGGTCGTGGCTGTCCGGCCAGCCATACAGGTCCACCACAGCACAGGGCTGCGCTTGGCTCAGGGCTCCGCTGCACCCATCTTGCCTGCCAACCTGTCAGTGGAGACCAACGCTGTGGGGCAGGATGTGAGCGTGCTGTTCCGAGTCACCGAAGCCCTGCAGTTTGGGGAGCTGCAGAAGCAGGGGGCAGGTGGGGTGGAGGGCGCTGAGTGGTGGGCCACGCAGGCTTTCCACCAGCGGGATGTGGAGCAGGGTCGTGTGAGGTACCTGAGCACCGACCCAGAGCACCGCACCAACGATGCTGTGGAGAACCTGACCCTGGAGGTGCAGGTGGGCCAGGAGACCCTGAGCAATCTGTCCTTCCCAGTGACCATTCAGCGAGCCACGGTCTGGATGCTGCAGCTGGAGCCACTGCACATGCAGAACACCCAGCAGGAGGCCCTCACCACAGCCCACCTGGAGGCCACCCTCGAGGGGACAGGCCCAAGCCCCACCACCTTCCACTATGAGGTGGTTCAGGCCCCCAGGAAGGGCAACCTTCAGCTACAGGGCACAAGGCTGTCAGACAGTCAGGGCTTCACCCAGGATGACCTGCAGGCTGGTCGGGTGACCTACGAGGCCACAGCACGTGCCTCGGAGGCAGTCGAGGACAACTTCCGTTTCCGTGTCACAGCTCCACCACACTTCTCCCCACTCTATACCTTCCCCATCCACATTGGTGGTGACCCCGATGCTCCCATCCTCACCAACGTCCTCCTCTTGGTGCCTGAGGGTGGGGAGGGTGTCCTCTCTGCTGACCATCTCTTCGTCAAGAGTCTCAACAGTGCCAGCTACCTCTACGAGGTCATGGAGCGGCCCCGCCATGGGAGGTTGGCTTGGCGAGGGGCAGAGGATAAGGCTCTGATGGTGACCTCTTTCACTAATGAAGACTTGCTGCATGGCCGGCTGGTCTACCAGCACGATGACTCTGAAACCACAGAAGATGATATCCCATTCGTGGCTACCCGCCAGGGTGAAAGCAGTGGTGACATGGCCTGGGAGGAGGTACGGGGTGTCTTCCGAGTGGCCATCCAGCCCGTGAACGATCATGCCCCCGTGCAGACCATCAGCCGCATCTTCCATGTGGCCCGGGGTGGGCGGCGGCTGCTGACCACGGACGATGTGGCCTTCAGTGACGCTGACTCGGGCTTTGCTGACACTCAGCTGGTGCTGACCCGCAAGGACCTCCTCTTTGGCAGTATCGTGGCTGTAGATGAGCCCACGCGGCCCATCTACCGCTTCACCCAGGAGGACCTCAGGAAGAGGCGAGTCCTATTTGTGCACTCAGGGGCTGACCGCGGCTGGATCCAGCTGCAGGTGTCCGATGGGCAGCACCAGGCCACAGCACTGCTTGAGGTGCAAGCCTCAGAGCCCTACCTCCGCGTGGCCAATGGCTCCAGCCTTGTGGTCCCTCAAGGAGGCCAGGGCACCATTGACACAGCTGCGCTCCACCTGGATACCAACTTGGACATCCGTAGTGGGGATGAGGTCCACTACCATGTTACAGCTGGCCCTCGCTGGGGACAGCTACTCCGGGCTGGACAGGCAGTCACGGCCTTCTCCCAGCAGGACCTGCTGGATGGAGCCATTTTCTACAGCCACAATGGCAGTCTCAGCCCCCGTGACACCCTGGCCTTCTCCGTGGAAGCAGGACCAGTGCACACAGATGCCACCCTACAAGTGACCATTGCCCTAGAAGACCCACTGGCCCCACTGCAACTGGTCCAGAACAAGAAGATCTACGTTTTCCAGGGGGAGGCAGCTGAGATCAGAAGGGACCAGCTGGAGGTGAGGAGATGGAGGTGGCAAGCAGGGGACTGGGCCAGGTAGAGAGGCTGGACCAGGTAGAGAGGCTGGGCCAGGTAGAGGGGGCCCACCCAGCCTGACCTTCAGGCTGAGCATGTCTGTACATTTTGGGATGACTACGGTGGCTTCTAGGTGAGGTATTCACTGGTACATGTATTTCCAAGAGTTTCTGGGTACTACGTTAAATGTATATGTGCCTATGAGTTGTGTGTGTCTCCAGATACATACACACGAGCACATGCTGTGGCTAACCATGCAGATTCCTGGGCCCCACCCAGAACCACAGAATCTCTGAAGTAGAGCCTGAGAATCTGCATTCTAATAAGTTCCCTGGGAGGTTTGAGGACTGCTGACCACGGAGACAGGCTTCGCTGCCCCTCAGATCCCTGTGGCCTTACCACTTTTCTCAGACCCCAGATGAGGACTAAGAAGGTATGTCAAGGGTCTGCCCACCCAGGAACCTCACAGAGCAATCACCGGCCATCCAGCAAGCTTGCTGATTTGCTGTAGTGCCCTCAGGCCAGTGCCTTGCCCTCTCTTGGCCTTATTCTCCTCCATAGCCAATTTCTGAGACCTTACTGATTCTGGATGTCTGGGCTTTGAGGCAGGCTGTGACAAAACATGTCCAGTGTCAGGAAGTCCTCACTTTGAAGGGGACAGACAGCATTTGAGCCAGGCTTTGAAGAATAGAGGGTGTCAGTAGCGGAGCATGGGGGATGGTATTCCAGGCAGAAGGAACATTCCAGGCAAAGACCCAAAATCAGGAATGAATTTGGGGGTGTTGTTTAGCCTTTTGTGGCTGGACCATCAACTGAGAGAGCACCCAGGGGCCCCTGGGCTGGACCCCGGTCTGCGAGCTCCATCGTGCAGGAACCTGCGCCTCTAAGAAGGGCGGGGCGCCCTCTGGTGGTCAGGGGTGGGGAGGAAGGCTCCGGGCAAACCAGCCACAGGCCTGAACAGAGAGAGCCTGAGCAGAGAAGAGCTCTGTGCGCGTGTGTGCGTGTGTGAGTCTGTGCACATGCACGTGTGTACCTGTGTACACGTGTGACTACGTCAGCATATGATGCGCTTGTCTGTATCATCGAGTCTGGGGACATGTGATCGTGCACCTCCCTGAGGGAGTATGTCTCAGGCTGTGTGACTGACAGTGTACCAGTTTGTGGGGTGGGTGTGAATGAGCTGCGTGTCTGTGTGAACCTGAGTGTACGTGTGTGTGTGTGAGTGAGCAGTGCTGTCTGGAGGAAGGAGGGACTGTGGAGGTTGAGCCTGTTCTGGCTACTTAGGGTCACACAGCCCCCTTTGTGACCCCCCAGTGAGTCCCTGTGGCCCTCTGTTAACCAGGCAGCCCAGGAGGCAGTGCAGCCGTCAGACATCGTGTTCTCAGTGAAGAGCCCACCCAGCGCTGGCTACCTGGTGATGGTGTCGCACGGCGCCTCTGCAGATGGGCCACCCAGCCTGGACCCCGTGCACAGCTTCTCTCAGGAGGCAGTGGACGCGGGCAGGGTCCTGTACCTGCACTCCCGCCCTGAGGCCTGGAATGACACCTTCTCCCTGGACGTGGCCTCAGGTGTGGGTGCTCCCCTGGAGGGCATCCGTGTGGAGCTGGAGGTGCTGCCCGCTGCCATCCCACTGGAGGTGCAGAATTTCAGCGTCCCCGAGGGCGGCATCCGCACCCTGGCCCCTCCACTGCTTCGTGTCACTGGACCCTACTTTCCCACGCTGCCGGGCCTTGAGCTGCAGGTGCTAGAGCCGCCCCGGCACGGGGTCCTTCAGAGGGAAGAACGACCTCAGGATGGGACCATCAGCTCCTTTTCCTGGAGAGAGGTACGCTGCCAGGGAGACTGGGACTGCAGCCTAACTCTGGGAGCAGAGTTGCGGGAGCCCCAGGAACTACCAGTCTGGGGATATATACAGAAAGGAGACAGGGAGCCATGTTTAGGGGGCACCTGTGCTTTTCCCACGCTGCCAGGCCTTGAGCTGCAGGTGCTAGAGCCGCCCCGGCACGGGGTCCTGCAGAGGGAAGAACGGCCTCAGGACGGGACCATCGGCTCCTTTTCCTGGAGAGAGGTACGCTGCCAGGGAGACCGGGACTGCAGCCCAGCTCTGGGAGCAGAGTTGCGGGAGCCCCAGGAACTCCCAGTCTGGGGATATATACAGAAAGGAGACAGGGAGCCATGTTTAGGGGGCACCTGTGCTTTAAATATCTTATCTCACTTCTTCTTCACAACCCCTCTGGGAGGTAGAAAATGTTGTCTACATTTGCCACCTGTGGAAACTGAAGCTCTGAAGGAGGCAGTCTCCTCAGACACCCAAAGGCAGGACATGAAGGGTGCTGGGCCTGAGACCCACGGTGAGTCCCAGGCCTGCCGGGTCTGAATGCCAGCGCTGGGCCTGCCCACAGGTGGAGCAGCAGCTGATCCGCTATGTGCATGACGGCAGCGAGACGCTGGCAGACAGCTTCATCCTGGTGGCTAATGCCTCGGAGATGGACCGTCAGAGCCGTCCTGTGGCCTTCACCATCACCATCCTGCCTGTCAACGACCAACCCCCCATCCTCACCACAAACACAGGCTTGCAGGTGAGAGCGTCTCTGGGACCACCCCCATCTCTTCTCCTAGAAAGAGGCCAGGATCCCCACTTCCCACATGTAGCTCCCCTTCTAGGAGGCTGTTTTCTCCTCTGAAAGATGGGGACACTGCCACGTGCTTCCAAAGTTGTTGGAAGGAGAGAGGTGATGTTGCACTGAAAACAGAAGACAGGTACGAGGTTGTGTTGTTGCACACTTATAAGTGCAGTGAGCAACCTTGTGAATGGCCACGCTTGGTCCTGCTGTTGCCTGATCTCACCCACAGCAGAGGCTTTTTCTGAGGCTCAAGACCAGAGCACCTGACAAAATTTCTTACAGGCCCTTCACAGTGGGCCTCAGGTGGGGAGCAGTCAAGCTCCCTCCCTCCACCCCCAGCAAGTGAAGGCCAAGCTTGGCTCCCCAAGCTCCCCACCTTATACCATTGCCAAGCAGTGGTGTCCCCATTCAGCAGAGGTGGAAGTTGAGGCCCAGAGAGGGGGTAGAACTTCTCCATGGTCATGAAAGTAGCTCCTGGTGGAAGAGAAAGGGCATGGCTTGACTAAACCCACATAGCACCACAGTGAATGGGCAGGGCTTTGAATGCCAGCATCTAGGGTGTAGACTCCCCAGTCAGCAGGGCCATGGAAATTTCCAGAAAAGAGCTAACTTGGGCTATCTCTGACATGGAGCACTGGGACTCTTTGGAGGTGTAGGATGTGCTTGTGAAGGGGGCGGCCTTGTGGTGAGGAGGCCAGCATGTGTCCATGGGACACAGACTATGGGCTACCCTGGGACCACAGGTCAGAAATGCTATGTGGCAGCTTGGCCACCAGGTGGTGCCATCCGCCCGTGTTTTTTCCAGGAGCTCAGTGCTGAAGCCCAGACACATAGATATGACCCCTCGTTCCAGGACTCTGCCTGGGGACTTCCAGGGACTGGGGATGGGAGCCCAGGAATGCCTGAAGGCTCAGTTTCCTGGGTATGGGGGCCCCGCCCCAATAATGCCCCCAAGTAATTGATTCAGCAGGACATGTAACAGGATCCCAGGAACAGGGTCCTGTCCTGCTGTTAAGCAGGAGGCCTGAAGGGGGCTGCCCTTCATTCTGTACGTGGGGAGGGTCTGTGACTGTGCTGGAAACACCCAGGTCCTCAGCCCGGCATGGCTTCCATGCTGCAGGACAGTGGGCCAACCATCAGCCTTTCCGCTCTCCGTGCCTCCACCCGCTCCCTCCAAAGGAGAGGCCGTTTCTAAGAATCCTGGGCAGGCCAAAAATCACCATTCCCATCGTGTGCCCAGCCCCTGCCCAAACACATGGAGGATCTGAAGGGAGACCCCTGCCTGTCAGTGAGACAGAGCCAGATTAAGCAGCACTGTTGGTCGGGGTTGGGGGTCTCTGGGGAGTGAGAATTTGGCGAAGGTAAGAGCTGGGGCCTTCCTAGCTAGGGGGAGGGACATGAGCTGGCCTTGAGGAGCGAGCAGGATTAGGGCAGATGTAGAGGAAAGAGCCTGGGGCCTGGAGGCCCCAGGGCATCAGGGAAAGGGGAATGGGGTGGAGGGCCCTTTGTGCAGGGGAGCCCAGAGTTGCACAGGCCTCACAGGGCCTCAGTTGCCAGCCGAGGGCCTAAGCCACAGCAGGGTTGGTGCCCTGATGGCAGCCCCAGAGCCGGGGAGGAAGGGAGTGGGTGAGCGTGGCAGGGGCAGAACCTTCACAGGCTTGTGTCCCCAGATGTGGGAGGGGGCCACTGTGCCCATCCCTGTGGAGGCCCTCAGGGGCACAGACGGCGACTCAGGGCCTGAGGACCTGATCTACACCATCGAGCAGCCCAGCAATGGACGGGTGGTGCTTCAGGCAGCACGGGGCACCGAGGTCCTCAGCTTCACACAGGCCCAGCTGGATGGCGGGCTCGTGCTGTTCTCACACACAGGTGGGTGCTGAGAGGGGGGCTGTCAAGTCCTGCAGCCCACAGTGAGGCTCTGAAGATGGGGGGCCATCTTGGGCCAGCAGTACCCATCTCCATGCCTGTCCCCAGGAGCCCTGGATGGAGGCTTCCGCTTCAGCCTCTCCGATGGCGAGCACACTTCCCCTGGACACTTCTTCCAAGTGACAGCCCAGAAGCAAGTGCTCCTGTCATTGGAGGGCAGCCAGACACTGACCGTTTGCCCAGGTGGGTCTGCCGAGCGTGGTGATCCTGCCTGCCTGAGAGCGGGGGCCGAGCTGAGGTGACACACTGGGATCACACTGCCTCTGGCCAGTGCAGGCCTTGCCGCAGCTCCCGGTCAAAGGCTGACAGACCCCTTTTGCCTCTTTTAGGATCTGTCCAGCCGCTCAGCAGCGAGACCCTGAGAGCCAGCTCCAGCGCAGGCACCGACCCCCACCACCTGCTGTACCGGGTGGTACGGGGCCCCCAGCTTGGCCGGCTGTTCCATGCCCAGCAGGGCAGCGTCGGGGAGGCCCTGGTGAACTTCACTCAGGCTGAGGTAAGGGCCCAGCTCTGCAGCCACCGCTCAGACCCCATCCAGCCACAGGTGGCCCGCTCTGGCCGTGGACATACACGTAGGCATGGGTACCAGCTCCAGCACCATTGGCAGCTGACACTCTCCAGGCTCGCCATGGTTCTGCCCTGCCCTCCAGAGGCTGCCAGGCTGGCAGGGCAAGTGGAGGCTTAGTGTTCCAAGGAGGGGAGGAGAAAGCTGCAGTGGGAGGCCGGGGATACCTGGACCCAGAGCAGGGATCAGGTCCTAGGACTTGGCTTTTAGAAGGAAGCTGCAGCTGGACCCTGGGGGTTAGAAGGGGTGCACCATGAGGGGAGCACTAGAGGCGCCCCAGCAGCTAGTGAAGGGCAGTGCTTGGTTCAAGGGGATAGAGTTTGAGGTGAAGCAGCTGTTGCGCATGTGGGCCGAGGTGTGAGCCTGGGGCTCAGATCAGGGGCCAGCGAGAAGCAGAATAGGTCCTGGGAGCAGAGGAGCAGACAGAAGGCAGCTGAGTAGGCCAACCTGGGGGTGAGGCTGCTGTCTGTCTGTACATCCATCCTGGCAGCTTTGGGGCATAATTGTCCCAGAGCACACCAGAGACCACCGGTAAACACTAGAACTGTCAGCCATGGTAGAGTCAGACTGCTAGGCTGCTGGGACCACAGCACTCTCTGTACTAACTGCCAGTGGGGCCCAGCAGCCACCACTTAAATTAACATCCCTACTAAGTCCAGAAGGTGCTGTGAGTGCCAGGACAACCTTGGTTCTCCCCAAAGGCAGAGCAGGAGTTTTCCAGGATGGGGCAGAGAAAGATCCAGACTCTTTCACAGGCTCTACAGAGCAGGCAGTGAACCAAATGCTCTGACCTATAGGCCATGTGGGTGTCCAGACGCACATGATCCCAGTGAATTCTGGGTGTGAAGGGGTCTCGGGGACACAGAGCTGATTCTGCCACTTGGGAGCCACAGCACTCTGGTTCTGCTCCAAGCTCCCTTCACCCTAGAGACCTCCCGAGCCTGGCATGCTCCTTCCCACCCCATCCAGGGTGAGTGCCCCTCCTGAGAAGTCCCACATCAGTGGAAGAGCTGAGCAAGTGCACAGCCAGAGCTCTGCCCAGCAAGCAGCTCGGACGGGGAGGACATGGACAAGGGGACACTGGGACCAGGGTGGGGTAAGGTTTCTCAGGTTTCGCACATCAACACCCCCAAGACTGGGCTTTCTGCTCTCCTGGAGTTCCAGCTCCTGCTGTGGCCCCGTTCCTGCTCCCTCCCCACAATGAAATATTCAGCAGGCGGGTGGCTGCAGCAGCTGTGCACTGGAGCCTTTGTCACCAGATGCCCAGGAAGGGGGAGAGTACAGGGCCAGGCCACCAGCACCCCTCCCCACCCTACAGTCCCCACCTTAACCCAGAGCTTCCCCCACACCCCAGCACTATGAAGGACTAGGCTGAATGGTCACCAGGGGGCCGGGCTGGCAGTGCCACCCAGGGAAGCTGGGAAGAGGCTAGGTGGCCAAGACACCCTCCCCTACCTAGGGAAGGGGGCAGGGCAGGACCGGGTGTAGTGTCTTGACAGCACCACAGTCCCACAGTACTCTAAGCTGGGCAGGGCAGGGATCAGGTGTCCCCATTTCGCAAATGAGGAAGCTGTGGAGGTCAGGTAGCTGTTCAGAGCACATGGCCAGCAGGAGGCAAAACCAGGACCATGCCTCGTGACCGCCAGCCAGGATTTCTTCCACCAGGGGACACTCCTTGCTCCCAGAACTCGGCACACTGCCTCACTCCCAGCCAGAGCCCTCCCGCCCACAGGACCTCCTGTGCCAGGCATCCTATGCCTCGTGACCGCCAGCCAGGATTTCTTCCACCAGAGGACACTCCTTGCTCCCAGAACTCGGGACCCCCGCCCCTGCCTGCACACTGCCTCACTCCCAGCCAGAGCCCTCCCGCCCACAGGACCTCCTGTGCCAGGCATCCAGCCTCCCGCCCCCACCTGGGGGTCTCCACTTCCTTCCCACCCACCCTGCAGCCTGGGCCAGAGGTTACAACTGGCAGTCCTTCAGTCCTTTGGGGCCACATCTGGCCCACAGATGTGTTTTATTTGGACTGCACAATGTGTTTAATATTTTCAAATTAATTGTCAACATATAACCTTTGGGAGATTTCACCAAAAAAACCTGATTTACAGTTTCTTAAAAGGCTGTGCTTCCTCTAATAGCAAACAGCTGAGGAGCATCCACCTTGTTTAGAAGAGATACTCCTCCTCCCCTGTAGACAGCTCTGCTCCCCTCTGCACCAGCCCTGCTCCCCTCTAGCTCCCCTCTGCACCGGCCCTGCTCCCCTCTGCACCGGCCCTGCTCCCCTCTGCACCGGCCCTGCTCCCCTCTGCACCGGCCCTGCTCCCCTCTGCACCGGCCCTGCTCCCCTCTGCACCGGCCCTGCTCCCCTCTGCACCGGCCCTGCTCCCCTCTGCACCGGCCCTGCTCCCCTCTGCACCGGCCCTGCTCCCCTCTGCACCGGCCCTGCTCCCCTCTGCACCGGCCCTGCTCCCCTCTGCACCGGCCCTGCTCCCCTCTGCACCGGCCCTGCTCCCCTCTGCACCGGCCCTGCTCCCCTCTGCACCGGCCCTGCTCCCCTCTGCACCGGCCCTGCTCCCCTCTGCACCGGCCCTGCTCCCCTCTGCACCGGCCCTGCTCCCCTCTGCACCGGCCCTGCTCCCCTCTGCACCGGCCCTGCTCCCCTCTGCACCGGCCCTGCTCCCCTCTGCACCGGCCCTGCTCCCCTCTGCACCGGCCCTGCTCCCCTCTGCACCGGCCCTGCTCCCCTCTGCACCGGCCCTGCTCCCCTCTGCACCGGCCCTGCTGTCCCATGCACCGGCCCTGCTCCCCTCTGCACCGGCCCTGCTCCCCTCTACACCAGCTCTCCATTCCAGTTCCACACGGTTCCCACTGCTCCGAGTCTGCCTCACACTGAGGCCCCGCTGCTATTGTGCAAGTCCTGTTTTTCTGAGGGAAGGAAAATAGTTCCCTGTGTCTCCTAAAGGGGAATAACAAAAGATAAGCCAAGAGGACACATTTTGATCAACAGGGGAAGGGAACATATTTCTTTATGTAAGTGAGGAATATTCCTTGGTGTTTAACATGGAACAGCCCTACAGAACAGCAGGTGGGGCTGGAGTGGGGTTGCCAAGTGTGGGGAGTTGAGGTTGCAGGGGTAACGGGGTCACACTGGGGCCTGTGAGGTCAAATGGTGAGCTGCCACAGCATTTGATCATAGTGACATAACCTGACATTTGAAAAGGCTCCCTCTAGCTTCTTCGTTAACACCCTGTGGTGGGAGGGGGCCAGGGCCGGAGCTGGGACACAGTTAGGAAGCTATTGCATAATCCAGGCAAGAGATGATGTGGTGGAGAGAGAGACAGAGGTGTCAAGGACGACTGCAGGGCTTTTGGCCCAAGCCACCAAAGATGATGGTGGTGGTGGTCGTGAAAACGCTGTCACCTGAAGAGGGAAGTCTGCGGGAGGGGGGCAGACCAGCAGTCTGTACAGGGCACGCTGAGTTCGAGATGTCCAGGAGACATCCACACGGAGCTGTCGGGAAGCAGGTGGACGTAGGAGCCTGGAGTTCAGGGGAGAGCTGTCTGGGCTGGAGATACAAATAAAGGGTCTTCAGCCCAGCTGGCATTTGAGGCATGAGACTGAACGAGAGCACTTGGGGGATATAGATAGAAATGAGCCAAAAGACCAAGCCACGCGAAGTTGCGGAGGAGAGGAGGAATCAAGCAGTCTGGGAGGTAGGGAAAAAAACCAGAGAGGGGAGCACCCCAGAAGCAGCAGTGTCTTGGGGGAAGGAATGCTCCACCGTGTCCAGTGCTGCTGAGCAGGTGAGAGAGGTGAGGCCTGAGGCCAGCCCCCGGCTCTAACACCATGGAGGCCATCGGTGCCCTCAGCAAGAACAGTCGTGGTGACGTCACGGGAGCAAAAGCCTGCGTGGAGTGAGCTGAGGATGCGTTGGGGAGCGTGTAGACTATCCTTTTGGGAGTTTTGCTTCAAAGAGAAGCAAAAAATGGGGAAGGAGGCAAATGCCGGTGGAAAAAGTGAAGTCGAGCAATTTTTTCTTAGGGCTTGGCAGTTAGCTCAGCTGGTTCGTGCGCAGTGTTATAACACCAATGTCAAGGGTTCGGGTCCCCATACTGGCCAGCCACCAGAACAGAAAAGAGTAGGTTTTTCTTGCAGATGGGAGAAAGAATAGCATAGGTGCATAATGAAAGGAATGATCCATTTGCGGGGGGAACCGACGCCATAGGAGGAAGAAGGGAGACAGCAGAAGTGGTGTCTTCAGTAGGCAAGAAGGATGGAATACAGGCATCTGGCTCCAGAGCCAGGTCTTCATTGTCACACAACTGCATAATGGTGACCACTGAACTTGGGGGGTAGAGAGAGGTTACAACAGAGACCTGGGCACAGCCGGGAGAGGCAGAGGCAGGCTTGGCCCTGAGGTGTTGGGGAGACCAGAGTGCCCAGTCCTGGTGCCAGCCTGGGTGGGGGCTCCTGGGCACCATGGGCTGGACCTGCCTCTCACCCCCAACAATGGTGTCTCCCTTCAGGTGTATGCTGGGCATGTTCTGTATGAGCATGAGATGCCCCCCGATCCCTTCTGGGAGGCCCATGACGCCCTAGAGCTCCAGCTGTCCTCGCCCCCTGCCCCTGACGTGGCCACCACCCTTGCTGTGGCTGTGTCTTTTGAGGCTGCCTGTCCCCAGCGCCCCAGCCGCCTCTGGAGGAACAAAGGTGAACAGCATGATGAGCTGGCAAGGTTGGGCGGACACTGGGAGAGGCCCAGAGAGGAGGGGACACAGGCCAAGGTCAGCAGCTTCTGTCTCAGTTCTAAGGACCTGAGAAGTTATAGGGAAGGCGGGTGGGGAGGTTTTGAGATCAAAGGGGGTACATAGTCCTTGTCCTCCTGGGGACCCTGAGCCCCATCCTAGAGTACCTGATTTGAGGGGAGAGACACAACTTTGCCCTGGAGACCCCATATGAGTGTCCATGGCTCTTCCCTCAGTGGACTGGACCTTCATAGCCTGTGTCCCACCTCCAGGTCTCTGGGTTCCTGAGGGCCAACAGGCCAAGATCACCGTGGCCGCCCTGGACGCCTCCAACTTCCTGGCCAGCATCCCATCACCCCAGCGCCCAGAGCATGATGTGCTCTTCCAGGTCACGCAGTTCCCCACCCGGGGCCAGCTGTTGGTGTCCGAGGAGCCCCTCCACGCTGGGCGGCCCCACTTCCTGCAGTCTGAGCTGGCTGCAGGGCAGCTGGTATACGCCCATGGCGGTGGCGGCACCCAGCAGGATGGCTTCCGCTTCCGTGCCCACCTCCAGGGGCCAGCGGGGGCCTCTGTGGCGGGACCCCAAACCTCAGAGGCCTTTGCCATCACAGTGCGGGATGTGAATGAGCGGCCACCTCGGCCACAGGCCTCCATCCCACTCCGGCTCACCCGCGGCTCCCGTGCCCCCGTCTCCCGGGCCCAGCTGAGTGTGGTAGACCCAGACTCAGCTCCCGGGGAGATCGAGTATGAGGTGCAGCGGGCACCCCACAGTGGCTTCCTGAGCCTGGCTGGGGGCAGCCCGGGGCCCGTGACCCGCTTCACGCAGGCCGACGTGGATGCAGGGCGGCTGGTCTTCGTGGCCAACGGGAGCAGCGTGGCAGGCATCTTCCAGCTGAGCATGTCTGATGGGGCCAGCCCACCCCTACCCATGTCCCTGGCCGTGGACGTCTTGCCGTCTGCCATCGAGGTGCAGCTGCAGGCACCCCTAGAGGTGCCCCAAGCTTTAGGGCGCTCCGCACTGAGCCGGCAGCAGCTCCACGTGGTTTCCGATCGGGAGGAGCCGGACGCAGCGTACCGCCTCCTCCAGGGGCCCCGGTACGGCCACCTCCTGGTAGGCGGGCAGCCCGCCTCAGCCTTCAGCCAGCTCCAGGTGGACCAGGGTGAGGTGGTCTTTGCCTTCACCAACTTCTCCTCCTCTCACGACCACTTTAGAGTCCTGGCACTGGCCAGGGGTGTCAATGCATCGGCCATAGTGAACATCACCGTCAGGGCTCTGCTGCATGTGTGGACAGGTGGGCCGTTGCCCCAGGGTGCCACCCTGAGCCTGGACCCCACCATCCTAGATGCGGGCGAGCTGGCCAACCGCACGGGCAGTGTGCCCCGCTTCCGGCTCCTGGCGGGACCCCGGCACGGCCGCGTGGTTCGCATGCCCCGGGCCAGGACGGAACCCAGGGGCAGCCAGCCTGTGGAGCAGTTCACTCAGCAGGACCTTGAGGATGGGAGGCTGGGGCTGGAGGTGGGCAGGCCAGAGGGTAGGCCCTCCGGCCCCACAGGCGACAGTCTCACTCTGGAGCTGTGGGCACGGGGTGTCCCACCTGCTGTGGCCTCACTGGACTTTGCCACCGAGCCTTACGATATGGCCCGGCACTACAGCATGGCCCTGCTCAGTGTCCCTGAGGCTGCTCGGACGGAAGCAGCAAAGCCAGAGAGCAGCACCCGCATGAGTGAGCCAGGCCCGGCAGCATCCAGCCCTGTGCCCACAGTGGCCAGGGGAGGCCTCCTGGGCTTCCTCGAGGCCAACATGTTCAGCGTCATCATCCCCGTGTGCCTGGTCCTCCTGCTGCTTGCGCTCATCTTACCTCTGCTCTTCTACCTCCGCAAACGCAACAAGACAGGCAAGCACGACGTCCAGATCCTGACCGCCAAACCCCGCAATGGCCTGGCCAGTGACACTGAGACCTTTCGCAAGGTGGAGCCAGGCCAGGCCATCCCACTCACAGCCGTGCCTGGTCAGGGGCCCCCACCAGGAGGCCAGCCTGACCCAGAGCTGCTGCAGTTCTGCCGGACACCCAACCCTGCCCTCAAGAACGGCCAGTACTGGGTGTGAGGCCTGGCCTGGGCCCAGATGCTGATCGGGCCAGGGACAGGCTTGCCCAGACCTGGGCCCCATTGCTTCCATGCCCTGGTGCTGCCTGAGTATCCCCAGAGCAAGAGAGATCTGGAGACACCAGAAATGAAGGCTGCTGGGAGAGAGTCCGGGGGTCCCAGACAGAGTGGAGTCAAGAGCTGGACTCTCCCTCAGCCCATTATGAGCCTGGAAAACTGCAGGGGCCACAGTCAGAGGCAGGCTGAAATTCAGTCCTCCTTCCCTGGAGCTGGTTTGGTCTTTCAAAACCGGGGTGGCCTCCTAGGTAGGTCAGGACTCTGGGTCCTCGGTATGTGACCTTGGGTAAGTCACACCTGACCCAGGCTGCCAAGGGGGCAAGGAGAAGAAAGAGCCCTGGGGAGAGAAGGGACAGAAAGGGGATTCCTGGCTTTTCCACCCCAATCCAGGCCCCAGGGTTGAGGGAAAAACTGTTACCCTCTGGTTTTTTAGAGAGATGGTATTTGCTGGAGCAGAGGGCAGGAGGAGAGAGCTCCTCCACTCTCCTGAAAGCATAAGCCAATAGAATAATATATTCAGGGTGCAGGGTGGGTGAGTTGCTCTGGGAAGGGGTTTATTTAAGGGGGATTGCAAGGAAGCTATTTAACATGGTGCTGAGCTAGCCAGGACTGATGGAGCCCCTGGGGGTGTGGGACAGAGGAGGATCTGAGGCCAGTTCATTGCTGGGGCCCAACCTTGATGGGCTAAGCAAGCCTTGGTCACCGGCCCCAGAGCAAGCTGGGCTTGGGAGAATGGAAGTTCCCGGGCCCAGGGTCTCTGCAGTGCCTGTGCCCCCGTAAGGACTAGGGGGTGGGCAGGTGAGGGCTCTTGGCTCCACAGGACCTGGATAAATGGTGCTTTGGAGGCTCTGGACAGCTGTGTGTTTGTGTCTAACTGTGCACCGGGCCCTTGTCCACGTTGGCCTGCATTCCCCCAGGGCAGGCCATAGGGCCTGGCCTTAGCCAATGGGATAGACAGGGCCAGGTAGGTCCCTGAATTTCCACCTCCTGGCGACTTCCAGATCTCTGCCCCTACCTATGTGGGCAGGTGAGCTGGTCTTTGGGAGATGGGACCAAAGCTTTTTGTTTAGTAGAGATAGGCTAGGTCCTCTACAAGGAGCTTCAAGAAAAAAATAAAAGGCTCCCAACCCTAGACTTCCCAGCCTGAGTGTTGGCCTCCACAGTCATGTCCCTCCACCCACCTCTCAAGGGGATGGAGCAGCAAAGTGAGAGTAGGAGGACTTGGGGATCCCAAGGCTGGTGCTGAGGGGGAGGATGAAGGGGACCCCACAGGAGCTTCCACCCGGCTCCCTGGAGACTTTTACATGGTAAACTTCTGCTGGTCTCCTCCCTCCAACGGGACGACCAAAGTACTTCTTCTCAGAGACAGAGGAAGCAGCAGGGATTCAGAAAAGCCAGACACCCCTGCATGTGGCCTGAGAGTCCATCGTTTGGTTAGAGATGGGTTCAGAGAACAGGGCATCTCCAGAGAGCCCTTCTGTGAGTTGCTGGGGATCCACTACCCTCCATCCCTTCCCCTTTTGAGGGTGTTAGAGGGTCAGAGGCAATGGAGACAGGTTCTGGGTCCCAGGGGATAGGCCTGGCCCTGAGAGTAGATTGAAGTCAGAAGAAGAGAAACATGAGGTGTCTGAACGCTGGGGGAAGTGAGGTGGGGGTAGGGGGTCTGGGGCCTGAGTACAGCCAGGTTGGGGGTGGAGAGCCCCAGCCAGCCTTTGGCAGCTCGCCTGCATCTGGGAACCAGAGTCACCTCTTCCCTGTGCCCCAGCATCTGTAACATTTGAACCAGAATCCGGAACAGGAGAGGAGACTCCAAATCCCCCCAGTGCTTCCTGAAGAGCCCCAGACATGCCAGTAAATAACCATTAAACATGATGTGGTGTGGGCTGGCCAATGAGGGGAAGCCCAGAGGGAGAGGGCTAGCTGGCTCTGTCTGCTGCCTTCTCTCCTTAGAAAGTGTCGCCCTTTTCCATGGGAGGGACAGCCATACAGTAGCTAAAGCTGAGCATGTTCCACTACCTCCTGCTGACCTTTCCATTCTCAGTGTAATGAATTACAGTATTTAACTGATGGCTGCTATACTCTTCTAGGGCGTCAACTTCTCAGGGGGCCTCCTGTGGCCACCAGGATAATTGATGGGTTGTGCTGTGTTCCTTCACATTTCAGATGTCCTAAGAGCCCTGACAGAAGCAGCCCTTGGTTAAATTGATCAGTGGCCAGGAAAGGACTTTTCTATTCAAACACAGAGGAGTCCCCCAGTCTGAAAACTTCCAGCTCTGTTAGCCCAGAGCCTGGAGTTAATCCGAAGGCCTCTTTCTGATGCCTTGTGAGATCACAAGTGGCTCAAGTGACCCAGTCTCTGGGTCTTGAAAGCTCAAATTGTTTAACTTTTGGGCCGGCCCGGTGGTGCACTGCTACAGTGCGCCGCTTGGGAAGCGCGGTGGCACTCCCGCCGAGGGTTCGGATCCCACATACAGACCAGTTCCCACTCACTGGCTGAGTGAGGTGCGGGAGCAACATCGAGGGTTGCGATCCCGTTGCCGGTACGGGGGCGACACTGAGGGTTGCGATCCGTTGCCGGACACGGAAAAAGACAAAAAAAAAAAATTGTTTAACTTTTTATTGCTCACAGTGGTGCCCATGGCCCAGCATCACCAGCATTATTACTTGGGCGCCTGTTAGACATGAGGGAACACAGGCCATGCTCCAGACTGGCTGAATCAGACTGTATTTTAACAAGGTCCCCAGGTGACTAGAATACACACTACACAGTAAAGCTTAAGATGCACTGACAAGTCCTCCCTGCCAACCTCTAATTAAGGGAAGCAGATGGAAGAGGCAGAGACCAGGCCAAGATCACACAGTAGGGTTAGTGGCTGAGCCAGAAGGAGGTCAGGCCTGATAACCCTGTCCCAGGGCTTTGTCCTCCACGTGCAGTCCAGCTGGTCCTTCCTTTCCTGTCCCCTACCTGCCTGTCTGTGTCCTGCCTGTCAGAGGGTGGGACAAAGGGTGGTGTTTAGCCAAAGTCACCAGTCAGTGCCTGAGTCATGCATCGGGGCCTCCCCCGTGGAGGAGCAGCAGCAGCCAGCAGGAGAGGGGGAAGGTGCTATCAGGCTACTGCCCAGGCCTGGTCAGGAAGGAGGGGGTGGGCTGCCCGCAGCTGTCCACCCTACAGAGGGTAGAGACTGAGGCTGCCACATTACCTGTCCCTTCTGCCCCCTGGAAGGAATGTTGGGGTATGGCATCCAGCCTGTGTGCTGCCCTGGTGCTGGGAGTGCTTTGGGACCCCCAACTCCACTCCCGTCCCTGGTTGCTGAGCCCCCAGCCTGGGTGAAGTCCCCAGCCATCCACACCTTGCAGTAAACATCATTCACTTCTATATACTCCATCAAGGCAGTGTCCAGCCTGGGCCAGCCACTTCTGTGCCCACAGCTAGTATATAGTAGATGTTCAGTAAACATCCACTGTGGGAATATAGCACCTCCCTTCCCACAGAGATGCCCTCAAGCCAAGAGGCCTCTGACCATCTGTCCCACCCTGACCTGCTCTCCTGGGTTCCCACTCTGGTTCCCTGGCTTCACTCATCCCCAGGGTTGCTGGCGGGGCTCCCAACTGCTGCTCCGGCCCCCAGATCTCTGCCAGGGCAGACCTGGCCCCAGGCCCGGAATTTCGACAGGGCAGGTTTAATCTGTCCCTCTCAGACTCTTCACAGCTTACTCCTCACTCTGTCTGTGCTCACCCCTGGCTCCCTCCCACCCAGACACCTGGTGTCTATCCTGCTCAGAACCCTCTGGGTAGAACCTTCACCAAATCATGCCACAGATAGAAGCAAAGTTGACAAGTGGGGCAGGAGGAGGAGAAACCCAGAACCCGCTCACGATCAGCCTGCCCCTGCCCTGACAGCCCCTCCTCAGAACCTCCAGGCTCCACAGGACCCTGTGCCAGCTGGGCTAACTGCTCGCTGGGTGCACCTGATCCCAACCTTCAGGGGCAAGGAACAGAGCAGAGCCAAAGGGGCCCTCACCTCTCCCCCACCCAAAGGACCCTGATTCAGCCAGGGGACTCAGTCCCAACCGTAGAACAGAGTAGAGGAGAGACTCGCCCACAGTCACGCAGCAAGTCAGTGGCAGAGCTGGGCCTCCTGGAGGCTCGAGACCCTTCCCAATATCAAGGATCCATCTGTCAGCAGCAGGATCCTGCAGCTAGAGAAGCATCAGCGGAAGTGCAATGGGCCGGGGATGCCAGGCGTGCTGACCAGCACAGACCTCCGCCAACCAGAGTGCAGCAGGGGAACCCTGTTGAGTCATGTTGGGGAAGGCGGGGCCAGGACTAGGGGTGGCCTAAAGGGCTATTGCGCAGGCAGGTGGGCGAGGCTGGTGGAGCCTGGGTACTCCTGGAAGGCAGTGACTCAGGCTGGAAGGGCCCCTTCCACGTCAGCCCTACTAAAAGGTAACCTTGTAGGTGCGGCACCTGGACAGGCAGCTGGGGCAAGGCCCAGAAACCCACAAGATCGCCGCTCCATTATCTGCCCTGAGAACCACAGAGTCTGGGGACAGAACCTATGAACCGAAGGAGGGAGGGCAGAGGTGGTGACTGTCCACCAGACGGACTTGTACAGGTCCACCTACCTTTCTGAGGAGGAGCCCAGTGCCTGCTTTCTGCTTAGAGCCCCATCTCCCCTCTCCATTTCTGCCTCTTCCTGTCACCTACCAGCATCCATGGTACGTGGTTGGCCAGAAGGCTTTAGCCCAGCTCCCACTCTCTGCCCGAGGTAGGATCTATTGAAATAGTGCAACTGAGGGCCGGCCCGTGGCTCACTCTGGAGAGTGCGGTGCTGATAACATCAAGGCCCTGGGTTCGGATCCCATATAGGGATGGCCAGTCAGCTCACTGGCTGAGCGTGGTGCTGACAACACCAAGTCAAGGGTTAAGATCCCCTTACTGGTCATCTTTTTTTTTTTTTTTAAATCCTTTTTGTCTTTTTTACTGACTGGTAACGGGATCGCAACCCTCGGTGTCGCGCCCATACC
>NW_007730179.1:161576-191629 GCF_000696425.1 Galeopterus variegatus
GATCGCAACCTTCAGTGTTGCGCCCGCACCGCGCTCAGCCAGTGAGCGGGAACCGGTCTCCACATGGGATCCGAACCCTCGGCGGGAGCACCGCCACACTCCCAAGCAGCGCACTCTCCAGTGCGCCACCGGGCCAGCCCCTTACTGGTCATCTTTAAAAAAAAAAAGAAATAGTGTAACTGAAAAAAGCTTTTTTTCAAAGGGTCAGAGTTATAGCAAAGCTCTTAGAACAGCCCCTGGCACATAATAAATGCTCAATAAATGTTGACTATTATTACTAGCGCTGTTATAGTGGTTCTTATTATCAAATGGCCTAGCAAATGGCTGTGATATTTTGTAGGTGCTTAATAAATGTTAGAAGTTGGCTTTATTGTTTTTATCATAATTTATTACAGCCATCACAGTGCAGAGCACAGAGTAGGTGCTGAGCAAATGCTCAGTCCTTCTCCTGGAAGGCCAAATGCCTGCATTCCCCCTCTGACAAAGAGGGACATGGGGCACTCTCCTTTGGTGGGCTATGGTGGGGAGTGAAGTGTGTGGCACGGGATCAAGTTCTAGGTAGGAGAAACTGGCAGCCCCACTGTGACCTTCCTGCCTCCACCCCACCCCACTGACTTGGAGGACTCTTCCTGAAGTTGGGGATGAGGTAGGCAGGGACCAAGTGGCCCACCCTGGAGGGGCCTTTGTCATGGAGACCCAAGAGAGAGGAGCACCATGGAACCTGCTGCCCAGGTGGAAGAGGGCAGGGTGGGAGGGGTAGACCCAGGAAGGACCAAAACATGAGCTGTCTGGGCTGGGCTGTGTAGAAGGGGGAGTGCCGAGCGTAAGGCAGCGCAGGGGGTGGGGGAAGGAAGATGCAGAGCAAGAGGATGAGGAGACCGGCCCCGGGAGCGGACTTGGGCTCTGGGGATCGGGCCGAGAGAAGCTACTGTGGAGTCCCCGGGCTGATAGGGAGTAGCCCTGGGAAGGAATCGTGCTGGGCTGGCAGCATGGTCATCCGCCATTGCCCGCCTTCCAGGGCCAAGGCTTTGAGCTGTAGAACTTGGGTGCTGTTGAGCCCCTGGGCCAGAACTCTGCAGCCATTTGCCCCCAGCTTGAGTGGCCTCAGTCGCCCAACTACCCTCGTGCCAGGGAGGGAGGAGGCTGCCTGCTTTGCTGGCGGGGACAGCATGGCCTCCTGCTAGCCAAGGTAGGACAGGGAGAGGCTCTCTGAGCCCTTCAGAGGGCTGAGCAGGGGCCAGTGCACATCCCCCTTCCACTCCTGCATGCCCATGCCCTGCTGAGAAAGAGAGAATACTCCCCAGAACAAGTCATTGGGTCTTGGGGGTGTGGGAGATGATGTCAGGGAGGAGGCACGCATTCAGTCACCAGCTGCTGTCACAACACACACGTGCACACACACACACACACACACACATATTTACAGGCCTGCCACATGCGGCCGTGCACACAGGCATGTGCAGACACTCACTGGCACAGCAGTAGTCGTGTGTGAACCAGAATGTACACACACCCACCCCAGAGACCTGCGGACAGCCATGCGGACCTCCCAAGTCCCCTGCTGTGAGCCAGGCACTGTGCTGGACACTGGGGACACAACAGTGTAAAAGCTAGACAAACACCAACTCTCCTGTAGACTGCTTTCTGCTGAGGGAGACAGACCAGAAACAGACACATTTAAAATATAACCTTTGGGGAGGGGGTTTGGGGAGTAATTTGTCGGGTAAAGGGCATAAAGAATAATTATGATTTGTAATAATGAATATGCTAATAAAAATAAATAAATAAAATGTAACCTTTGCACTGAAATATTCACAGATGAGACTGTGTGATATCTGGAGTTTGCTGAAAAGCAAGGGATGTGGAGGAGTAAAATATCTGCCCGGTGTTGATAATTGTTGAAGCTGAGAGATGGGTGCATGGGGATCTATTATATTAGTTTCTCTATTTTTGTATATGTTTGATACTTTCCATAACAAAAAGTGAAATACATACACATATATAATTGGCAGTTCATTGTCAGTGAAATGAAGAAAAGTAAGGAATTGTGAGGAAACAGAGAGACTAGGAAGCCTCGTTAGATCGATGGTCAGGGAAGGCCTCTCCAAAGAGGCAGCATTTAAGCAGAGACCTGAGTTAACCGAGGTGAGAACCACATGTATATCTGGAAGAACATTCTCGACAGAGGGGACAGCAAATGCAAAGGTCCTGAGGTATGAGCAAACTTGGAAGAGGAGTCCAAGTGAGATCAGAGAGGGGCCTCGTGGGCTGTGATTTGAGTTTGGAAACTACCCTGAGTATGGCAGGAAGCCCTGGAGGGTGAAAGCAGGAGAAAGACATGATTTGATTTAGAATATGGTTTTAAAAGATCACTTTGGCTCCTCTTAGACCATCAGGGAGCAGGAGAGAGAGCACACGAGCAGCGTGGAGTCTACTGCAACAGTCCTGGCAAGCTGAGTGGTTTGGACCCAGGGGGCGAGGTGATGAGAGCATCAGATTTGGGATCTCTTTGGAGGAGCTAACGAGGCTTTGCTCACGGATGGGATGTGGGGTGTGAGAGAAGAAGAGCTAAGCATGATGCCAAGGCTGGGCCTGAGCTTTGGGGTGAGAAGTGCTGCCTTTTCCAGGCTGGGGAATCCAAGGAAGAGCTTGTGTGGCCCAATGACTGCAGGCACTGAGCACCACCACAGGGTCATACAGGCAGGCACAGGTGCACACACTGACAGCACTCAGCAGCCACATAGGTGGATACACACACTCTGGGTACCAGGTGCAGGCAGACTCTGTCACCCACATTTGCCTGCCCCACCCCCATTGAAGCCCCGGGACCAGAGCCCCATCCTTCCTCCCCTCCAGTTCAGCCTTGGTACTCACAGGACCCCCAGTCTCAGCATTTTCTTGCCAATTCTTACTGCTCCCTGCCCCCATGTTGGTCCCTAGAACAAGGAAGCTCCTGAATCAATTCTTCTCAGACACCAGAGTCTGTCCCTGCCCCCAACTCCCTGCTCAGGGCCCCGCCTGTCCAGCCCCCTCCTCCATGGCCAAGTCCTGCTCCCACGCCCCAGCCTGAGGCCCAACAGAAAATTATCACTCCACAAATATTTGCTCAGTACTCTCTGTGGGCCAAGCCCTTTGCCCTTCCACCCACTGACTTGAAGGCACACCAGCCACCTGCCCCCCTCTATGTGGCCCATCTGCCCCTCTCCCTCCCTATTCCCCTCAATTCCCAGCACAGTTGCATCACATCACAGGACAGTGGCCCTGCCCTGCCCAGCCTGCCAGCTTTGTAAGGCAGCCTGGTGTAGCGGAAAAGGCACAGCTCCATGTGCAGGCAGACCTCAGCCCAGGCCTGCCACTCGCAGCTGTGCAATCTCGCACGAGTGACTCAATGCCTCTGGGCCGCTGTCTGCTGGAAAATGTTGGCATCAGGAGTTCTTGCCTTCCAGACACAGTCATGGGCAATGAGGTAACCCATAGCAAGCACTTAGCCCAGTGCCCAGCACACAGTAGGACTGAAAAAAATGCTAGCTGCTCTGCACTCAGGCCCACCCTTGCTTGGCTGGCCTGTGTGGCTTTGAGGAGACTGTACACCCCAGGTAGTGCCAGAGCCCACACTTACGAACTCGTGGCCCTGTGTAATCATGATAACCATCACTTTAGTGATGGGACAACTGAGACTGAGCGATGACCTTGCCTGAGGTCATCCAAAGACTCACTCAGGGTGTGAGTCTGGTCTCTTAACTCTTCAGCCTATGCTGTGCTGTATGCATTGGTATATGTGACAGCCAGTGGCCCAATGGACCCCTCCTGCCCTGGCCTGACAAATACCATTGACAGGAAGGCCCCAAGGAGTCTGCTCCCCATGGAGACAATGTGGCAACACAGAGTAAGGCTTGAAGTCTGGGGGCGGTTGGGGACCTGAGGCCAGGCCCAGCTCTGCCATCCACCCACTGTGTGGCCTTAAAGGGCTTGCCCAATCAGTGTTTGCATCTCTGAAGTGGGGGTGCCAATATTCTTGGCTCCGCCTCCCTCCAGGGCTGCTCTCTGCTCAGAGGCTGACCATCCCAGCTACTCCTCTCTGAGCACTCACTCTGCAGGCACTGTCCAGCTGATATATTCTGCTCATGTAACCCTCCTAACAGCCATCTGGACCTCCAGTTACAAACAGAGAAACAGAAACACAGCAGAGTTAAGAAACACCCCTACAGCAAATGCGAAGTGGGCAGGATCAGCACTTGGCTCAGCCCCTCCGCAGTCCTGCCTCTGGGTGATTGAGGGCAAGGAGCCAGGGCCTATTGCAATTTGGGGGGAAGCAGAGCTGTGTATGGTGGAGCCTCACACTCCCCCTGCCCAGAGCACTCCCACCAAATGGCAGCGAGTCCCCAGCTGCCTCCAACTCCTGCCTTGGGCATCAGCATTTGCCTCTTGGCACAAGTGGCCCAGGCCTGGGTACCATCTTACACCCCCCCTCACTGGGCCCGTTTCCTCGTCTGATGTTGATAATCTTGCACACAGGGTGGTTGTAAGATAACGGCCACCCAGTGTCCATCACAGTGCTGCCCTGCACTGGGGAGGGTAGACACCCCGGAGCAGTTGGGAGATCCAGGAGCAGTGGGATTTACACCCCCTTCCCAGGTAGAACCCCAAGAAGGCAGCCAGACCCCAGATAAGCAAGGGTTGTACAGGGTGTCTAAACAGCCCCCCAGAAGTCCCTGTGCTTAATTGTGGAATGATGGCCATGAGCCCCAAAGGGGCCCACAGGCCATGGGAGTTTCCTTTGACAGTCCCTTGGTCCTGAGTGTCCAAGAGCAGAGAAAGAACCAGACCCACAGAGCCTCAGGATGGGCATCAAGGGAAGGCAGGAGGCAGGGGAGATGATCAGAGAGCCCGATGCTGACCAGGACCATGGTGGGCACTACAGGCCCCACACCAGGGTCCAGAAGTTCTGCAGCCCATGACAATGTTTGCAGGTAGGGGTGGGGGGAGGGGCAGGTAGGGAGAAGAGCATGAAAAGAAAAAGGCAAAATCAAAATTAATAGTTTAAATATCTACAAAGCAAGACATTGTCAAGTAGTAAACTGCACACTTTAATGTGGAATGCAGGCAAATTTTAATAGGTGGGATTTAGCCTCTGAAATCCAAAGTGCCCAGGGCCTGCCTGAGGTCTTCAAATATGCCATCCCCAAAACTTACACACATCCCTGGGGAAAGGAGGGGTCCCCAAATCGATCCGAAATTATCCTGTAACCTCACGTGGGGGGATGGGGGAGGAAGCAAAAGAGAAATGTGGGTCAGACATAAAAAAATGAAGTTATGTTCCTCACACGTGTTCATGTGTAAACTACACATCCCTGGGGAAAGGAGGGGTCCCCAAATCGATCCGAAATTATCCTGTAACCTCACGTGGGGGGATGGGGGAGGAAGCAAAAGAGAAGAAATGTGGGTCAGACATAAAAAAATGAAGTTATGTTCCTCACACGTGTTCATGTGTAAACGGAGTTCCTGAGTCACTGCGGACGTCACCGTGCAATGCTGTCTTCAGACTCTTCATCCCTGGGGGCTGGGGGGACTCAACCTACTCAAACCCCCTCACATTTCAGCAGGTGGATTCGCCATTCTTTTGCATCTCTCGAGTGGAGATTAGCCACCCCCTCTTCCTTTGGAACTACATAAGTTCATCGGTGTGACTTTAAGAAGTGAAGGCAGAGAGCTGAGTTCCAGTCCAGCCCCACCACAGCCACCCCGTGTGATCCTAGGCAGGTGCCCTCTTCCCTGTGGCCAAACCTCAGTCTCTTCATCTGTGAAACGGAATAATGATGCCTACCAGGACTGTCGTGCAGACCAAAGAGGCCACAGCTATGTGACACACTGCTTTTTAAACAGACTGGGCCACGCTGGGGTTTGACTAACAAAACCAAACCAAAGAAAAAAGGTTTGTGTTAATTTATGTTGAACCCTGGGAGTGGATTTCACAATCAGCCCTTCTGAGCTATGTCCGGGGGAGGTGAATTTTGATTTTTCCCCATGGTCTCCTTGCCAGAGCTCACCATCTCCTCCTGCCCCAGCCAGTAGAGAGAGGAACTGGGGTCAAACTGGTGGGGAAGCAGGTTGGGATGGGTTGGGGAGCCAGGCGGGCTTGGCTCCTGGAGGCCTGAGTCAGCAGGCAAGCGGGCAGGGCGGGCCCAGTCTTCACATGCTTGGGGAGGAGACGGTGCAGGAATGTTCCTCCTGCCAAGGCCCAGGCCCTGCCCACCGCATCCTGGCTTCTGCTCTCAAGAACACTACAGCTCAGCTTTAGCTTGAGAGATGGGAGATGCCTGGAGCTTTGTTGGGCGGGGGGGTTCAGCCTGAGGCCTTCTGAGGCAGCTTGGCCCTGGGGACCAGCCCAGGGGTGGACAGGGCCAGGCCACAAAGCCTGCCCAGAGCTGGGCTCTGGCCCCAGAATATCCCCACCCTGCTGGGTGATGTGGCCAGCCACCACCGCTGCTCCCTAGGCCTCAGGTTCCCATCTGCACAATGAGGAATTGATTTTGGTGGTGTCAGGTGGTCGCAGCTGCACACGCAGACCTCTCGGGTGCATGCCTGTGTGTGATGCTTGTGACTTGCTCTAGCCCCCCTCAGGGACGTACCTCCCAGGACTGCTCATCCTGCAAAGTTCTGCTGAATTTCTGATAAGTTGGGCTGGGGACCTGGGAGGTGGTGCAGGTGCAGTCCAGGCGCCACTATGCTTGTGACACCTTTGTGCATGTGTGTCTTTGTGGCTATGTACACATGAGTGTGTGTCATTGTACATGTGCATGGGACTGTGGTGTGGCTGTGTGTGACAAAGTGGCTGAGACTGATGGCTGTGAACGGATAGCAATGCATGTGTGGATGTGCCAAGTGTGACCGTGAATGTGTCACAGTGTATGGCAGTGTGGCTGGGGTGCAAATACATGAGCACAGTGCATGTACATGGCCAGGTGTGGCCACAAAACAGACTCCATTTCCAGGCTGGGCCAAGTTTGGGGATCGGGGTCCCCCACCCCCACCACCAGGTCCTGGTAGTTGCCCAGGGCAGAAAGAGAAGCCTTGTTTTCCACTCCTCTCCAAGTCAGGGAGAAAACTGGAGGCAGCTGGGCCCAGCTCAGTCTGGAACATCTGCCTGGTATGTGACTGAGGCCAGCCAGCAGGCCTTGCCACCACCAGGATGCCCCCCACCCTGGTCCCCCAATCCCCTGCTGAGAGGGGCTCCAACCAGCCCAGAACAATCCCAAATTCTCCCAGCACCCCAATCCACAGACAGATAGAAAGAAACCCTGGACAGGGGCACCATGACATCCTCCCTGCCCCCCACATACATCTGCCCCAGCCCAGAGACCTCAGGATGTCTACAGCAGGCCCGGCCCACCCCAAAATGTCACTTTCTGATTCTTCTCCTAGGTCCAAGCCCCTCCTGAGAAAAGTGTCATACTGATGGCTTCCCTCTGAGGATGGGAGGCATGGGAGGTGGCTGCCTCTCACGGAAGGGACACAAGAGGGCAATACTGTTCCCCAGGGCAGGAACATTAACAAGGGACTTTCCAGGCACTGTGGCTTATGAGGAGCATTCCCTGACTTCTCAGACTAGGCTTTGGGAAGGGGACCCCTGTACTCAGAGTTCCCTCTGCAGAAGGCCACATGGAGGTCAGAGCAGAGGCGAGATTAAGGGGGGTAAGTTCCTCAGATAGGTTGAAAATGAAGGAAGGAGGGCAGGGAGGAAGGAGAGGAAAATTCCTCAGAAAGTCCCAAATGTGACCTAATGTTGACACAGGGCCAGAGGACCCATTCCAGAAGTTCCTCTGAGGACAATTTGCCCTGAACGGGGAGCCCTTCCCACCCCTTCCCCACTGCACCTGTTGGCCCTTTTCCATCTCCCAGTCCCTGGCCTGGCCAAAGTCCTCCCTGGCGGCCCGGGCCCCAGAAGCCCTCCCTCCGCCAAGTCCCCATTGCCTCTGAAGGAGAACCATGTCTCGGCCAGTACTCTTTTTCTCCTCCATAGATGAACAAATTCCTGTTTATCCAGACTGGGGCACCAGCAAGGACACAACCAGGGTCCTCTCCAGTTTCCAACATGGGAGCCCCTACAGGGCTGGGCATGTAGGAAGGACACAGTTCCTGAGTCTCCCCCTCCCCGCCCCTGGACTGGGGCTTTCCAGGGGCAAGGCCAGGACATGGCTCCCTGGAGAGAGGAACCATCTGACTATTAGACTGTCCTGGGGCACAGCCGCTCATCCCTTCCTCATACAATCCTCAGTCCTACCTCCCGGAGCAGCACTGCCAAACCCCTGGGCAGGCCTCCACCCATTTTTCAGATGAGGAGAGTGAGGTCTGGGCAGTGAGTGCATCCAGATGGGGGGGTGTCTGTGGCCACTTCTAGCTCATCCCACCAGCACAGCCCTCCCCGCAACTTTTGAGGTTTTTTTTTTTTTTCCTTTTTGTCTTTTTTACTGACCGGTAACGGGATCGTAACCCTCGGTGTTGCGCCCGCACCACACTCAGCCAGTGAGCGGGAACCGGTCTCCACATGGGATCCGAACCCTCGGCAGGAGTGCCGCCACGCTCCCAAGTGGTGCACTCTCCAGTGCGCCACCGGGCCGGCCCAACTTTTGGGGTTTTGTTGTGAAGTTTTCCCACCACGACCTCAGAATCTGGTTGGATGGCTCCCAGGAGCAATTAGGGTTCTATCCGTCCCCCACCCTCATCCCTTCCAAAATCCAAACAGAAAAAGTCATGCTTCTGTTATCTTAATTGTAAAAGGTTTATCAAGAAAAAAGAAAGAAAAAAAAAAAAGATTCAAGCAGCAACAGCCAAGAGCAGACCATGGCCTCCCAGGGGTGGAGGGGAGGGGAGTGGCACGAGTGAGCTCCCCCCAACATGCCGTTGGACCACACCCTGGCCTGGGCAGGCAGGAGGCAGTAACCCCTTAAGGATGTAAACATAGGTCAGAGATAGCACAATGTGACCAGGAACAAGGGCTCGCATCACAGTGAGGCCGGCTGAGGGCAGGTGGGCTTGGAATCCCTGGGACAGGTAGGCAAGAAGATCCCATCTTTCTCCCTTTAGGTTCTCACTGTGTAACAGGAAGGATTCAGGGAAGGATTCATAGTAGCATGGAGGCCAAGGACCCTGGGAGCCTGGGGTCTGGGCCTGCTTGGAGTGTGGGGAGCTATGGCCGATGAACTCTACTATCGGTAACTTTTGAGAGTCACCACTCAGGAAGGTGCCACTGAGGCTCTGGGGCCCAAGGCTTCTCTCAGCACCTTGAGCCCAGGGAGGAAGAAGGCTCATGATCCTCTAACCAAGGGGAAGAGAGGGGCTCGGCAGTGGAGGGGAGCAGAGGCCCACAGGAGGGAGCTGGCCTGCAGCCCCTCCTGCAGAGGATGGGGTGGGGCAGGGAAAGCCCAGGACCTGGGAGTGAGGAAGAGCCCTACCACATTGGCCAGAATCCCCACAGAGGGGGCATCAGACTGGCTCTCAAGAAAAGCAAGGGAGAGAAAAGGAAGATGTTTTCATGCCTCCACACCTCTGCCCATGCTGTTCCTCTCCCCTGAATGTCTTTCTCCGCATTTACTGTCTGGCAGGTCTTTGTCATTCTTCAAGACACTGCTTGAATACCACCTACTCTGTGGAGTCTTCCCCGGCCAGCAGAATGCTATGGTCCCTTCCGGGAGCTTTCAGGAGCCCTTTATTTAATCATCTGTCATACTGCATTGACTTTGTCCATTTCTGTGTCTGACCCCCACCATGCCTGGGGACTTCTCAAGGGCAGGCATGTCTCAGCCCTGGGTGCCCAACATCTGACCGAGGGCCACAGCAGGCCTCAGTGTCTGCTGAATGGACAAAGGGGTGGTGGCTGGGTGAGCAAGCACTACAGGCTCTAGGGAAGGCTAAAACCTTGGCCTGGCCTTAAGGGACTGACCAGCAATCTGGAGGGTTCCCACTACATTCTCACCCCTGCTGTGCCCCAGCTCTATGCAGCAGGGGACTTCCCCAGGGTACCCATGACTCCTTGAGAGCCCCTTCTCCCAGGAAGAGGGACAGGCTGCTTACCTCCCCCACCCCCACCCAGTCTGGAGAGGGGTGCGCTGCGGCAACTTGGCCCGGGGGTGGGGAGGGGGCCAAGTGCACATGGTCAGAGGCTGTCATACATGCGCAGGGTCTTCTCCAGCTGCTGGCCCACCCGCTGGTAGAAGAGGATCTGCTGGCGCAGGTAGTTCTGCATCATGTGCTTGAAGTCGAGCTCACGGCGCTGGTGGAAGTGATTCATCTCAGCCTGCAGGGCGAAGCCCACCACACGGCAGCGCCTGCGAATGCCATCTGCCTCATCCTGCGCCATGCGGCCCTCGTCACTCATGCGTTGGCTCTCCTTCACCTTGGCGAAGGCGCCTGGCACAGGCAGAGCAGAGGACAGGCAGGTTAGGGCTTGGGTCTCCTCCATTCACTCTCTGCACCTTCCTTGAGCCCCCTCGAGAGCAGATAACCCCCTCATTAGCTCGACTCAGACCTCACTCCCAAACTCTTGACCCATGATACAGCCTCCTTCGTGTCTCCACCAGAACGTCCCCTAGACCCTCAACATCAGCATATCCTAAACCGGACATACCATCTTCCCTCCAAACCTGCAGCACCACCAGCAGCCCACACCTAACCAGATGTATTTATTTCCAGAACTGGGCTGTTTCTGTCCTTACCCACCACTGGCCTCATCATCTCTCATGCTGGCTCCTAATTCAGCTCAAACATCACCTTCTCCAGGAAAGCCTCCCTGCACCCCACTGTGTTAGGTTCCTCCCGATGCTCCCAGGTTCTCTGGGATTCTCTCTATTACAGCTCTTAGCACCCTGTGGTTTCTCTGACTGCCTCCCTCTGGCCTATGAGCTCAATGAGGACAGGCCCTGTACCCCACCAGTCAGAACAAGGCCTGGCCCACTGCAGATCCTGATACATGTCTCCTGAACTGATTCAACCCTGCCCCTCACTGGATTGCTACAAGAGTCCACCCATAGTCTCCCTGCCCTTGGTCTCAGCCTCTGAGAGGTTCTCTGCAGTGCCTGAAAAGGTCCCCCAAGCTGGGCACCTTCCCTGGCTCCCCACTGCCTGCAGATGAGGGTAGGCCCATTCGTCTGGCCTGGGAGGCCCTCTGGGAGTTGGCCCCTGCACACATTCCACAATGATCCCATGTTGATCAAACTTACCCTGCTCTTTCCTACCTTCATACCTCTGCCTGCTGTATTCCTATTCATAATTCAAGGCCCCTGATCAGGTGCCACTTCTACACAGGAGCCTCCCCAGTGCCCCCAGGCAGAATGCCTCCCCCATCTCACTCTCCCCTGGCTCCACCCCCACTCCCATCACAATGCTGAATCTAAAACAGCACTTCAAAGGCCACCTGGTGTGCTCCCCCACATACAGGTCCTGCCCCTCCTCACACCAGCCCCCAGGGGGCTGCAAGACACTGTTGTAATAAATGGGTGACAGCTGGGGGTGGGGGCAGGGATAAACCTGGGCAGGGGACCCATTTTGGAAGAATCCGAATAAATAAACAAGCTACTGGTAAGTGAATTTCAGTTCTGAGTTAAAAGACACTTGACTAATTCTGCCTTTAAGCCAGTGGGGACAGCTGCTGCGAAGAGGAGGCAGTTTGCCTGTGCCTGGCACTCATTCCTTGAGGGGCTGCAGGAAATCCCCTGTGCAAAGAAGATTAAGGAGGTGGGCAGGGTTGGTGTGAAGGACAGCAGTCCCTGAGCATTTCAAAAGCATCCCCTGCTCACAATGGCAAGCGCATTATCCACGCTTTCCCCTTCTCCTTTAAGGAGGGCCCTTGAGGGCCTTCTAGATAGTATTCATTTTACCGTCACTGAGGTTGTCATATGCATTCAAAATGCATTTATTGGGCACTTACGATATGCCAGACCCAGGGCTCTACATGCTAGAAATAACTCTGGATGCCTTTAGAAGAGGTAGCACCCATGTCAGTTGGCAAGCGCATGTCTAATTGTCATTTCAGGCAGACAGAATCAAGTGTGGAGAATCTCTAGTGCTGCTCACACAGCACCCAAAAGAAATCTGCAGTCACTACCAGCCACTCAGTCCTTCCGCCACCTTTGTCTCCTGCTCCGTAGCAACAGACCACCCCAAGGCCCAGGATGGAGCCTAGTAAGAGACTTCAGAGCTGGAGAGGCCCTAGAGATCAGCCATTCAACCCCAAACCCAACCCCACCCCACCACTACACAAAGGAAGCAGAGGCGCTGAGAGGGCAGGGACTTGCCTAGGGCCTCCCTTCCTGTTCCATTAGTGGGGGATGCCTGGCCCTCCACAGCTGAGGGTGGACACCACTTCTGCTGCAGGGAGCCCATGCCAGGTCCTCCAGGCATATGTGTGTGGCCCCCAGCAATGGAAACAGGGATTCAAGAAGGTCCCAAGGGGGAGGAAGGACCATAATAAGAAAGGTAGAAAACAGGGGGACAAAGAAACTGGAGTTAAGCTTCAGCAAAAGGGACCTAGCTGAAGGGGAGACACTGAACTAGCCTGGATTCCACCTGCCTGAGAAAGTCTGGGTGCAGGAGGTGTCTATTGATACTTCAGAGGGGCTTTTCTGCCCATGGCCTTGGAAGAAGGAAAGGCCCCTTTTGTTGATGGACAGACTGAGGCCCAAAGAGTAGGAATGAAACTATTGTAATTGCTAGGTTTCATAGACAGACAGGGGGCCAGAGATGGGGGGCAAAGGCTGCAGAGGTCGGGGAGGCAGAGGCCCCACGCTGTCCATCACCTCTCTACCCTGTGACTCAGTTCTGGGGACAGGACCAGCTAACACTAATACGCCCCACTCGACAGGCTGGGAGTCAGTGTCAGGCCTGTCCGGCATCCTCCCTAAAACCACTTAAAACTCTGAGAGCTGAGGACCCAGAGGAGCTTCCTGCCTCAGCAGTTCTTCTGTGGGCTGGGTCCCAGGAATAGGGAGAGGAGGAGGGTTGGAGTCCACCAGCTGCAGAGTCTCAGGGTCCCAGGCATATTCCCTAAGCTCCCACCTCAATCCATCTTGCTCCTACCTCTTGGAGGTAGTTACCACCCATCCCAGGTTGGGGGCAAGAAGTCTGAGTCCTAGTCCCAGCTGTATCACCTCTAGCAAACCACTGTTCTCAACTGGACTGCAGATGTCCCCACTGTCAAACAAGACGGGTTACACATCACATCTACGTGATGCTGACAACTGCTCACAACAATACATTGCTTTAGTTTCTACATCTGTAAAATGGGATAGTAATAGTACCCGCCCTATAGTATAGTTGAGGTTTAACTGAACTATACTATCATCTGTATAAAGTACTCAGGACCTCACCTGACATAGAATAAGAGCTCAGACGCTCTGTGCTCCGGTGTGCAGACTGCTTTTCTATCCATGAGCTCACAGCAAACACTAGCCACTGGGGGCTCATGGCAGTATCATTCTCTCTGCTGATGGACACCTAGAAGGAGAGCTAGAGGAAGGGTTGGAAGATAGCTCAGAACCCACAGAGGCTAGACCCACCTGTCCCCCAGGCAAAAGCTGGCCCCTGCGAGAGCCACTTTGCCTTGGCCAAGCTGTGAGCTCATCACCCCTCCATGGGTGCTCTGTGGTCTTGGGCCTGCCTCTAGTCCACTGAGGATGCCAGCGGACTTCGTGCTGGAGCGCCCTCGCCTCCTTCCTTCCTCTTTCCCCTTCTGGCTCATCTACCCCAGCTGTCCATCCCTTGGGGAGCCCCTTTCCCCTCTGCCTGGCACAGTAGAAACATCCTGGGGTGGAGTCAGACACACCTGGGCTCCAATTCCTGCTCTGCACTTCAGCTAACCTCACTGTGCCTCATCTGTAGGATGGAGGTGATCACATTGGACTCCTGACTTGTCATGAGCCTCACCACCGAGCCCTGCCCTTGCTGGATCTCAGCAAGGGGACCATAGGTCCTGGCTTGCCCTGGACAGTCACTTTCCCCTGGTTGTCCCAGATAACTATTACTAGGACCCCTTTTCATCCCCCAAAGTGCCCTGGTTTTGAGAGTTAATTATATGGTCGCCATTCTTTTAGGAGACCCCCAGACTGGATTCCAGGGGCTGGGCCAGTGGGCAGACCAGGCTGGTGGGCCTCATCTCAGCTCCAACCAGGCTCCAACTACCATCTTACTAACATGGAGACTGAGGGGAGAAAACTCTCCCAAGTTTACCTCAGAGGCAAAATCTATCCAAACCCTAGTCTCCTGACTCCCCACCTGGGCCTCCCACTGACTTACCCCCACTGTCTCTCCCACCCCCTCACCGTCCATTCAGATGTCTGGACAGGCTGGACAGAATCCCGGGACCCAGGACCCAAATGTCCTGCTCCTTCCTCTGAGAAGGGCTCCACGGATAGGGCCAACACCCCCTCCCCCGGTCAGGCTGTAGTCCCCAAAACATGACAGTTCTGCCTTAGCCAGATTCCAAGTTCCCTCCCTAACTTGCCCTAGACCACAGGCCTGGGAGGGGCAGTGCAGAGCCCGAACCTAGAGTAAGCCCAAGAGGACTTGGCCTACGGAGGGCTGCTCCAGGTGAGGGAAGGTGGACTGGCCTCTGCTTCATTGAATGCATCAGCCCAGAGGACGGTGGCCCCTGACTCCTAGAAACACCTCAAATGGAGACTCAGAAATGGTCTCCTTCAGCTCTGTCTCCCTGCCTTACGGAAAAAGGCCAATCTGGCTTCACTCCCTCCTGCCTCAATGCAAGCCTGGGAGCCCAGGGTGCCTTGGGCATGGGGTTGCCTTCCTGCCCTCAGCTCTGCCCCAGGTGAGGGTCCCCAGCCACTGCACCGGGGACAGCTGTTTAATCACTGTGCCCCCGCCCTCTGCTGCCCACACAGAACACGCCATCCAAGGAGCTGGTTGAACCAGCTTTCCTAGGCCCTGGCGCAGTGTGTGGCTCCACTTCCTCACAGAGAGACACCTGCCCCAGTGGGCCCCCAGCTACCCCAGCCACCTCCCCTGCCCTACCCCCGTCCCAGAGCTCAGAGCCAGATAAGGCATCTTTCTGCTTCTGGACCAGATCCTCCCCAGGAGTCCCTTTCCGCCCCCTTCCTTAAAGTCCTGAGAGCTCACTGGGACCTTCTCCTCTGTTTTATAGATCCAGAAACTCAGGCCGAGAGGCAAAAGCCTTTCCAGGGACACACAGCAAATTGAGGGTAGAGCCAAGACTAGAACTTAGGCCTTATGTCTCCTGGAGCTGAAAGGAGGAGGAAGGAAGGTGGAGATGAGGAAACAAGGGCAGAGAAGAAAGAAAGAGGAGAAGAAATGAGAGGAGAAAGGAGGCTGGGAGCCAGAGAAGTTCCAGAAGGCAGCCTCCTGGTAAAAGAGAGCAGGACTGGCTTACCCCGGCCTCTCCTGGGTACTAGGGGAGGGGGTGGAGGTTTGCTGTCCGCCAGGCTCAGTCCAGAGGCCTGTCTCCTGGCCCCACCCAGAGTAAAACTCTACACCAAGCCAGGCCTGACCTCAGGGCCTAGGGGCCAGGGAGCCAGCCCCACGCCCTGCAGACGTTCTTCCTGAGTTACCAAGCAGCCCCAGGGAGGACCACACCTCTCTCCTGACATCTGTCCTCCCTGTTGTCTCCAGGACTCAGCCACCTGCTGGGTAAGCCCCTAACTCACTCTTCACACAAGAAGAGAAGCCAAGTTCTGGCAGTGGGGGCTGGATGGGCCATGTGGGCACTGCCCTGGACCCCTGGTTCCACTCCCCTGCCAAGCCCAGCCCAGTGCCCCTGTGTAACCCGGGAGGAGTCATTTCCTTGGCAGTTCCTTGACAGTCCCAGCAGTAACAGGCAAGGGCCCATCCTGTCCCTCCCTGCATAGAGGGTCATGAGAACTGAAAACAGGCCAGGCTTGGGAGGCAGCCAACATGGACATGTCCTTGGGGAGGTAGCAGGAGGAAGGGACAGTCCCAGCTGGGCCACAAACTCCCTGTGCAAACTCTTCTGTGGACACCAGCTCCTTCGTCTGCCAAAGGGGGACAGAGATCCTCCCACACGCAGACAGGAAGCTCACAGACAAGATACACCATGGTGAGAACAGGCTCCAAAGCTGCAAAGGTAGGAGGTGATCTTGTAAGGAGTGGGAAGACGGGCCCGCACTTTGTGCTCTTGTTATCTGGGTCTGGGTCTGAGTCCTCCATGAGCCCACGGGCTCCTCGAGAGCAAGGCCTGCGGCTCAGTCATCTCTGTGTTCCCAGAACCCAGCCTGCTACCTTGAAGGGGCTCAATGCAGATGGGTAAATGAGTAAATGAGATAGAAACAGAGAAAATGAATGAGCTAACAAGAAGGAAAACAATGAACTCCATGAGTACAGGGACCGGGCCCGGCCACAACAATATCCCTGAACCGAGAAAAGCACCTGCCACAAAGTTGATACTCAACACACGTGTGGAATCAGTGATTGAGATGGACAGAAAGACTGGATGAGCTGCTCCATTCTGCCCAGGCCTTCCCCGTATCCCCAGTGCCAGCAGACAGCCAGACTCAGGAAGGGTTTCCTACCTTTCTGTAGGTGGATGATGTCAGGGAAGTTGGAGAGCAGGCCCTGGTAGAGAGACAGTGTGTCGAGCATGCGGAAGAGGTCATTCTTGGGCTGCTCGGCGAACATCTCGCCGACAGTTTCATAGGTACGGCCCGTGTGACAAATGGCGCTGTTGAGAGCCTCGGAGCTAAAGGGGGGGTCCATCTGGAAGGCATGACTAATGGCCTGAAAGGCACTGCCCAGCTTCTGGAATTCCTTGCGGAAGCCCCCCACATGCTTCCGCACCAGCTCCGATGCCACGGTACTGAGCTGCAGGACACTGTCATCCATCTTCTTGCTGAAGGCCTTGAAGGTGTCCACACGGTCCTCCACATCCTGTAGGTCCTGGTGCTCTGTGGGAATCTGGAAGGTGAGCAGGAAGCTGGCACCCACCATCTCGTCTTTCTCTGCCCGGCGTTTGCCCATCTTCCACTGCTTGTCATCCAGGCAGCTGAGAAAATGCTGGAAGCCCTCATACTGGGAGAGCACAGGGTGGCTGGTCATGTGGTCCATCCAGAGGATGAGCCGCCGCTTTCGCTTCTCAATGAAGTCCTCCTCGAAGCGGCCGGTGGCCTGCTTCTCAGGCAGGTGGGGCACTGAGATGACAGTGAACTTGTGTAGCAGGCGGTTATAGAGCCAGTCAAAGTGTTTGTAGCGTCTATAGACAGGTGAGGCAGCATGGGTGGGTGTAAGCTTGTAGGAGATGTAGCTTTTGATGCCCTTGAACTTGGTCTGTTTGGTGGGGTCCTCCACGGAGCAGGCAAATGGGTGGGGGTTCGCCTTCCACTGGGGGCCACGAGGGCCCATTTCAATGGAGTATGTCTCCGCGATCTTGGCCATCATGGGCACATCACCCAGGATGAAGGCCTCCACTCCAGAGCGCACAAAGCACGAGAAACGGTTGAGGTTGCGCCCCACCACACTGCCTCGCTTGGCAGACGCCAGGCTGTCTTGCCGCTCTAGGGGTGGTTTGGGCCGGAAGGCCATGTGTTGGCTGGGGTAGGCACCAGGGTAGGAGAGGTTGAGTGGGGGGTGCCCGTTGGTGCCCAATCCACCAGTCCGTGGCTCCTCCACCACTGTGCATCCGTCGTCCCAGTCATCCCAGTCATCATCATCATCATCCTCGAAGCTGCCCTGGTTTGAGAGGAAGCCACTACCCCCACCACTCCTGGCCGGGCTGGCCACACTGGGGCTGTCATAGAAGCTCACCTGGGTGCTCAGAGAGCCTGCAGGACTGCTGGAGTAGTCAGTATGGTTGATGCTGAAGCCAGAATGAATGATCTCCACATAAGAGGCAGGAAAGAGCCCCGTCTCACCACGGCTGTTCTGTCCCTGCAGCCATCCATCCAGCGAGGTCTCACTGAAGATGACCAGGTCCTCATCCTGGTGGATGCTGATTTCCTCCTTGTTTTCACTGTGGAAGTCATAGAGGGCTCGGCCTTTCAGTGCCATGGCTGGGCTGAGTAGTAGAGAAAGATGGGAAGGAGGGGTCCTTCCCACAACAGGGGTATCCAAGAGTGCACTAGCAACCCAATGCCTGTCACACAGCTAAGTCTCTCAGCCCCTAAGGTGTGGTCTCAGCACCCACAAATGCTGTCCAGCCTCACTCTCTTCAGAGTAATGTCCATGGCCTAGAAACTGCCCTATCGGGTTTCCCGGCACATGCCTGTCAGAAGGGAGGGCTCACGTCCATAGTTCTCCTCTCCTCCCTTGGGAGCCCCTGCAAGAGTGAGGGGAATCTCTCCCTCCTTCCACTCCCAGAAGAAATGTCAAGTGACCCGGAGAAACCAGCTCTGCGAGGGCAAGAATTCGACACTTTCCACTGGAACAACGTTCTAAAATAGAAGAGAACCACTCGGAAACCACCGTTCCAGAAACCCAGGCAGGGCTGCGTCTCTCTGGCTGCTCTGGCTTTGGGAGGCTCTCACATTCCTCTGTAGATCTGCCCCTTCCTTCTTCCTCCTCCTCCTCCCGGGCCACTGGGTTTTCAAAAATTCAGAAATTCCAAGAGGGGCAAAGAGAAAAGCAGCAGCCTCCTGAATCGAGTCCAAGGGTGGATGTGTCCGGCTTCACAACGAGCCAGGCCGGGAAAACAAGGACTGAGGCTTACACAACAGGCCGCCAACTCTTCGGCCCGAGCTGCGCAGCCGGGACCCCGCCGGCTCGGGCGCCCTCTCCCCGCCCCACAAGTGGCCAGTCCCCAACCCGGAGAAAGGAAGGGGCGCGACAAGGCGTTCGGGCGACTTCTGGCCACTCTGAGCGGTCTCTTTTGTTTGCCTAATTTCTCAGCAGTTTCTGAGCCTGAAGCTGACTCCGATCTGAACCCAAGGACCCCCGTCCTAAGGTAACCCCAGCGGAAACCGGTCCCGGAGCGCGGGAAGTACGACCCCCGCCCCCAGCCCTCGCGTGCACGCAGACACTCAACAGGAGTTTGGAGAGTGGGCTCCGGCGAGCAGATGGATCGGCCGGCCGTCTGTCCGTACGTCCTCCGCTCTGCCCTGGTGGGCCGGGCCGGTGGGCGGCGGGCTGCGCCCCAGCCTGCCTTCTCCCGCACTCGCAGCCCCTCTGCGCCGTCAGCCAGCAAGAAGCCAGCTCCAAAACAAAAAAAGGCGATTCCGGGAGGCGGCGTCCGGAGGAAGGAGGGAAGAGCCGAAGGGGAGGTGAGGGGTGGGGAGAGAGGGAGGGAGGGAGGGAGGGAGGGAGAGAAAACACAATACATAAAGCCCTCCCTCGTTCCGGAGCCGAGAGGGAAGGGACGACCCGGGAATAAAGGGGCCGCGAGCCTTCAGGACCGGTCCCTGAGACGGCCGCCTCCCCTTTCCCGCACCCAACCCGCCCGTCCCGGCCGGGAGACACCTCTCGCCCCGGCGGGTTTGAGCACCACGCGGGGGAGCTCGACGGCGGCCGCCGCCTGACTCCGTCACCCTCCTGGCCTTTTCCGTGACGCAAGTGAAGGAAAGCTCCGAAAGTTTGCAAAGCGCGGGGCTGTACGGAAGGCGCCGGAGCTGGGAGCCGGTGGCGGAGGGTGCATGGAGAGCCGTGCCGGCCGGATGGGAGCAGAGCAGGGCCGCGGACGCCCCCTTCCCTCCTTCCTACCCGCAACTCCTGCTCTGGCGGGATGGGGCCGTGGCGCCTCCTGGAGTTTGTTCTCCGAAGAAGCGGAAGCAGCCTGCAAGTCCCAGGCATTTGATCTGGGATACCGGCCGCTCAGGATCCCAGTCCCCTGACCAGACTGGGCAAGGAGCACCCCAGCCCTGGATGACTTCCTTCAGGGGGAAAGACAGGACCCTACATCTGCATCAAGAGGAAACAAACCTAGATACGACCCAGTTCCTGGATCCTGGATGTTCCCGACTAGCCAGCAGCAGCAAGGAGAGGGAGGTGGTCTAGTAGATAGGCTTTGGGAAGAGGCAGGTGGGGATTTGACGCTCAGTCGGTGTATGGAGACCGATAGACTGATTCTGCCAGCCACTGCGCTGGGCACTGGAGAGTACAGAACAAGGCACTGGGGGTGCTTACAGTCCACCCTCTCTTGTCTTTTTTTTTTTTTTTTTTTTTTTTTTTCTGGAGAAGTCTAACTCAAGGGGCAGACACACTGAAGACGGTCATCACCAACGACCCCACTGCCATTAAACCCTCTTCACCCTCTCTTGTCTTTAATTCATCCATTCTATGTCTCATTCATTCAGTCGTGCATTCAAAAAATATGAACTGAGACCTCTGGGCTACACAGACAATAACATTGTCCTTACTTTCCGAAAGCTCACATGTGTCTTGACAAGTCATGGAAAGGCTCATATTATCTTTTAATTCAATTTTCCCACAAACTTTGTGAACTACTCTTGCAGATAGATGCTCCCTGCCCAGCGTGGCCAGTGCCATGAAAAGTGTGTGGGAGGGCACATTCCCCAGCCCAGGTGGATGCAGCAAGGATGAAGAATGAAGGAAGGCTTCCTGGAGGAGGAGGTGCCTAAGGTGAGGCAAAGGTTTTAGCCCTCACCCTCCTTCTTGGCTATGCCCTGAAGCCTTGTCTTCCCTCTCTAGCTAGAACTTCTCCCCATTCTCACTCTTCCTGTTTGATGCAGATTAACTGGCACAAGGTAGTGTAGCTAAAGATAGGTACCTTTGGCTGTTTTGAGGGGCATAGTTCCCAGACCTCTGGCTCCAAAACCTGATTTCATTGGTGCATTGAGTGGAACTTACTTCCTATGCAGGGCCAGCATTTGGCCAGAATAAAGGCTTATATTCAAACCTCAGAAGCCCAGGTATTGACTTGCACAGGGAAATACAATTGTCAAGCAGAACTGAATTTTGCACCAGTAGGTCAAGGCACTTTGAGCTACTCCTTGGGAAGCCCTGTTACCAGAAGGGTAGCCCAGTGAGCCTAGAACCTCTAAGAGGGGAAGAGGTGATAGTATGACAAGTCTCTCAGCCAAGAAACCTTGCAACCTTGTCCTAACCCCCCCCATAGGAGCAGCCTTGATTCTTTTTTTTTTTTTTTAAAGATGACCGGTAAGGGGATCTTAACCCTTGACTTGGTGTTGTCAGCACCACGCTCACCCAGTGAGCAAACCGGCTATCCCTATATGGGATCCAAACCCATGGCCCTGGTACTATCAGCACCGCACTCTCCCGAGTGAGCCACGGGCCAGTCCCTGAGCAGCCTTGATTCTAAAGACTCAGTTCAGCCTAGTATCTCCAAGGCTAGAGCCTGAATATGTTTCCTCCAGCTGCTTTTGGGACCTCCCCACCCCACCCCCCTTTCCTGTGATCTCTCCTCTATTCACACAGGTTTTCTCCAAGCTGGGTTTAACAATAGCAACTACTTGCTTAGTGTTTGCTGAGTGCTAGACACTGTTGTAAACACTTTACCTTTATTAGCTCACTTAATACAATTGATGGGATTTCTGCTCACCCAACTGGGGTCCCAGTCCAGCCCCATCCCTCTGAGGGGCCCCCAGCTACCACCTTGATGGCTTTTAGTTGGTTCCCAAACATTTACATCACACATTTACAGACCAACCATCTTGGACTTACTCCCACATCTGTTCTGGGTGGGTTTTTTGTAACTCTAAGGGGCCACCTTTATTTCCAGATTTTTGGGGAGGAACTCACTCTTCAGCCTCACAGAGATTTTCAGAACCTGTATCTTCCAATTCTTTCCCTCCAGGGACCCTCTTCAGGCCTAGTGGTAACAGAGCTCCATGGTTACTAGTCTCAGGAAACTGCACTAACCTTTGTGGTTTCTCTACACACTGCCCATTCCTTTGGAAAGAGTCCTTTTATTAAATTCTCCTCATGTTATTCTAACTGGGGTGTGTTCTCTCTTTCCTGCTGGGACCCTGATTCATACACAGGAAACAGCATCCATCTCTCATCTGGGCATCCAGTCTTCATCCTTTAGGAAAGGAGTCAGCAAGGGAGAACTGTGGCCGGTGGTTTCCAGGCTGACCTCCTGGTGGCAGCAGGGAGGCCACTCTGAACTATTAGTGTAGTAATGCAGGCAAGGGATGATGACGGCCTGAGGCAGGGCAGGGTAATGGGCTGGGGAGAAGGAAATCTGGAAGTTTTGGGGGGTAGAATAGACTGAAATAGTGATGAAGATGTGGGTACTGAGGGAAGTGTCAACTCACTTTTAAAAAGTTCTCAACTCCACTCCCCCCCCCACCAGCTACTGCCCCATTTCTCTGCTCACCTTTGCAACAAAATCCCTTGAAATAGCCATCCATAATAGCTGCTTCCAATTTTTATTTATTTTTTTGCAGCTGGCCAGTAAGGGGATCTGAACCCTTGAACTGTGTGCTTGTTTTTATCAGCACCATACTCTAACAAAGTAAGCTAACTGGCTGGCCCCTTTCCTTTCTCTTCTTAAACCCCTCTAGTCAGTCTTTCACCCCCATTCTCCTCCACTGAACTATATTGTCAAGGCCATGAATAACCTCAGTGTTGCTGGATCCTAAGTGATTATTCTCAGTCCTCTTTCTCAACATCTCAGTAGCATTTGACCCTGCTGATCACTCCTTCCTCCTAGATATACTTTCTTCACTTGCATTGGTGAGATCATACTCCTTGTTTTCCTTTTACCTCACTGGTTCATTCCCTTCTCTGTAATAATTCTTAACAGTAGAGTGACCACAGTAGAGTGTTCTTCTTGTCTTTGCTATCCATACTCATTTGATGATCTTATCGAGCCTCATCTTCAGATACCATCTATAGGCCGGTAATGCCCAAATTTTTATCTCCAGCTCTTTTTTAAAAACTCCAAACTCATATATCTTCTCCCTTGATATCTTCCCTTGGATGTCTAATAGACATCTCCAACCCAACATGTCCAAAATTGAATTTATGAACTTGTCCCCCAAACCTGTTCTACTTGTAGCTTTCCCCAGCTCCAGTGACGGTGAGTACATTCTTCCAGTTGCTCAGGCCAAAAACTGGAGTCATCCTTGACTCCTCTTCTCTTCATCCTGGGGTTTCTCTTTTTTTTTTTTTTTTTTCCTTTTTTTTGTCTTTTTCCGTGTCCGGCAACGGATCGCAACCCTCAGTGTCGCCCCTGTACCGGACCAGGACCAGCAACGGGATCGCAACCCTCGGTGTTGCTCCCGCGCCTCACTCAGCCAGTGAGCGGGAACCGGTCTGTATGTGGGATCCGAACCCTCGGCGGGAGCGCCACCGCACTTCCCAAGCGGCGCACTACAGCAGTGCGCCACCGGGCCGGCCCCTGGGGTTTCTCTTTTATCAGCATCTCACTACTGGTCTCCTGGTCCCAGCCAGCATCTTTCTCACCTGGATCACTGCAACAGTCTCCTAAAGGCCTCTCTGTTTCCATCCCTGCCTCCCTACAGTTTATTCTCAACAGAGTAGTCAGAGTGATCCTTTTAAAACCTAAGTGAGGAGTCAGTCCTCTGCTCAAAACTCTGCAGTGTCCCCATCTCACTCAATATAAAAGCCAAAGTCCTTACAAGGGCTTACAAGGCTCTATGTTATCTGATCTCTCTTTAATCTCTTCCTCTCCTCCTTGCCCATTCTGCTCCAGTCAAGACATGCCAGGCACATTCCTGTCTTAAGGGATTTGCACTGTTTCCTCTTCCTGAAATGCTCTTCCCCTAGATATCCACATGGCTTAACCCCTACAAAATATCAACTTCCCAATAAGACTTACCCTGGCATATCATATTTAAAATTATAGTCTGGGGGCTGGCCAGTTAGCTCAGTTGGTAAAGCGTGGTGCTGATAACACCAAAGTCAAGGGTTCGGATCCTCAGACTGGCCAGCTGCCAAATAAATAAAATTATAGTCCATCCTCACCCAAAGTCTTTTTATTTATTTATTCATTTATTCATTTGTTCATTCATTCATTCATTGGTGGCTGGCTGATGTGGAGATCTAAACCATATTCAGGGGCTGGCCCATGGCTCACTTGGGAGAGTGTGGTGCTGATAATACCAAGGCCATGGGTTCGGATCCCATATAGGAATGGCCGGTTGGCTCACTGGGTGAGTGTGGTGCTGACAACACCAGGTCAGGGGTTGAGATCCCCTTACCAGTCATCATAAAAAAAAAGAAAATCATATTCATCAGGAAATATGCCAATTAAAATCACAGTGAAATACCATCACACACTCAGACTGGCAAAAATTTTATTTTATTTTTTTGTCTCAAAGACTGTATTATCTTTACTTAAAAACAGATAGATGGACTGGCTGGTTAGCTCAGTTAGTTAGAGCATGGGTTATAACACCAAAGTCAAGGGTTCGGATTCCGGTACCAGCCAGCTGCCAAAAATAATAAAAATAAATAAAAAACAGATAGACATAGCAGCACTTACAAGAGTTCATAAAAGGTACTGTACATTGTCAACTGATAGTGTGACAAGGGCAGGCCAGCCCAGCTGGTTGTGGGCTCTACATCACAATGCTTGCTCACAAAAATATTTTTAAAACTACGGGCCGGCCCGGTGGCGCACTGCTATAGTGCGCTGCTTGGGAAGTGCGGTGGCGCTCCCGCCGAGGGTTCGGATCCCACATACAGACCAGTTCCCGCTCACTGGCTGAGCGAGGCGCGAGAGCGGCACCGAGGGCTGCAATCCCGTTGCCGGTCCTGGTCCGGTACGGGGGCGACACTGAGGGTTGCGATCCGTTGCCAGACACGGAAAAAGACAAAAAGGGAAGAAAAAAAAAAAAAAACTAATGGGGCCGGCCCGGTGGCGCACTGCTACAGTGCACCGCTTGGGAGCGCAGCGGCGCTCCCACCAAGGGTTCGGATTCCATATACAGACCGGCCGCTCACTGGCTGAGCGAGGTGCGGGCGCAACACCGAGGGTTATGATTCTGTTGCCGGTCCCGGTCCGGTACGGGCGCAACACTGAGGGTTGCGATCCGTTGCCGTCACGAAAAAAGACAAAAAGGAAAAAAAAAAAAAAAAAAAAAACTAACAACCAACCATTGGTGAGAATGAGAAGCAAAGGGAACTCTCATGCTCTGTCAGAGTATAAATTGGTACAATCCCTTTGGAAAACAATTTGGCATTATCCAGGAAAGGTTGAGCATGCATACACTTTACAACTCAGCAATTCTACTTCAAGATGAATACTATAAACTATTGCGTATGTGCAACAGGAGATATGTACAAGAAAGTTAATGGCAATGCTACTAAGAATAGTCCCTGAAAAAAAACCAACAGAAAAATGGATTATAATAATAATAATTATAATAAATTAGTCAAACAATGGAATACTATGCAGCCAGAAGAAAGCAATTACAACTACAGCTCCATACAGTATGGTGTCTTCTATGCAGCACTTCTCAAAATGTGTTGTCACTTTTCATACAAACTTCAGTGTGCATACAAATTACCTGAAGATCTTGTTAAAATACAGATTCTGATTCTGTATGTCAGGAATGGGGACCTCAGTCCAACTAGCTCTTTACTGGCCCACAGGCTACACTTTGAATGATGAAACTATTTCTTTTTAAACCAAAGGAACTAAATAATAAACACAAAATTCAGAAGAGGAGAGACCTTTAATTCTGGGGGGAGAGAGTGGCTGGAATAAGTAGATGAAATGGTCCTGGTCATGTTTTCTTAAACTAGCTGTTAGGTTCATTAGTATTCATTATACTTTATAACTTCATTATTACGTATATATTATTTCCCAGATATCAAATATTTTATTTCAAAAGACAATGAGAAGCATACAAACTAAAACAAAATGATCAGCGAAGAAGCTAGGTGGCGTTAAAGGCCTGGGAAAACAGGAATTAGGGGCCGCCCGTAGCTCACTCGGGAGATTGCGGTGCTGATAACACCAAGGCCCCGGGTTCGGATCCCATATAGGGATGGCCGGTTAGCTCGCTGGCTGAGCGTGGTGCTGACAACATCAAGTCAAGGGTTAAGATCCCCTTACCGGTCATCTTTTAAAAAAAAAAAAAAGAAAAAAAAAAAAAACAGGGATTAGACCCAAAACGCTGCATTCAGATGTAACTTACAGATCTAACTAGCCGAATCAGCGTTAAATTTCTTAACTCTGGACGAAATCCACCACGTCAGGCTAATTAGTTTGAGTCCAGACTAAAGAATTAGGACTTGTACTTACAGTCCAAGTTTCTCAAGCTCGCTGAGTTTTATGAATCACCTGACACTTTTAGCAACAATACAGATTTCCAGGCGGCTCCCCTTTAGATCCTGATTCTGCGAGTCCAGTAAGCGGCCCCGGTATCGGTATTTCATAGGTCCGGTGCCGTCCAGCCCCACTTGACAAGAAAAAATCGTTCCTCCTGGCCGATGAAGTTAGGACCTGACGCTGGCGGGCGGCGGGGACTATGCGGTCAGCCCCCGAGACGCCCAGCTCCGGGAAGCACTCCCACAGGGTGGTGGGAACCCAGTGGCAAACAAAATAGCGCGGTAAGGCCGAGCAAACAAGCGCAGCAGTCACCCCTCTTCCCCGGAACTGGCCTCCAGCTCTTGCGCGAGATACTCTCCCCAAAGGGCAGAAGCCGGAGAGGAAATTATTACCGAACTAGGGGATGCATTATTAGCTACTAAAAACCTCAAGGAGTCGCCTCGGGGCGCGCCCTCGAGCCCGCCCCCCACCACCTTTGTCCAGTGCCTCTTTCCCCTTCCTTGGCAAACCGGAAGAAGAAAAAGAAACGCGAGATAAGGTGGAGAGGCGTGGTCCCGCTCTGACCAATGGAAAGTGAAGGCGTGGCTTTAAGCCTTTCTTTCATTGGCCCACGGCCTCCAGGGCATCCGGGTCTCCCGCGCCAAGGCGGAAGGCTCGCGGATTTCGGCAGGCGCTTTCAGCTTTGTGTCCCGCTGCTTCGGCTGCCGCCGTCATGGTGCGGAAGCTTAAGTTCCACGAGCAGAAGCTGCTGAAGCAAGTGGACTTCCTCAATTGGGAGGTCACTGACCACAACTTGCACGAGCTGCGCGTGCTGCGGCGATATCGGCTGCAGCGGCGGGAGGACTACACGCGCTACAATCAGCTGAGCCGTGCCGTGCGCGAGCTGGCGCGGCGCTTGCGCGACCTGCCCGAGCGCGACCCGTTCCGCGTGCGCGCGACGGCCGCGCTGCTGGACAAACTGTATGCTCTCGGCCTGGTGCCCACTCGTGGCTCGCTGGAACTCTGCGACTTCGTCACGGCCTCGTCTTTCTGCCGGCGCCGCCTGCCAACCGTGCTCCTCAAGCTGCGCATGGCACAGCACCTCCAGGCTGCCGTGGCCTTCGTGGAGCAGGGCCACGTGCGCGTGGGTCCCGACGTGGTGACTGACCCCGCGTTCCTCGTCACGCGCAGCATGGAGGACTTTGTCACCTGGGTTGACTCGTCCAAGATCAAGCGGCACGTGCTGGAGTACAATGAGGAGCGCGATGACTTCGATCTGGAAGCCTAGCTGGTCTCCCTCTCTCCAAGACAGCCTTTTGCGGATGGGAAAACAGGCCTGATGCTGAAGATTCTGAGGATGCTCTTGTCAAGGGCGTGTCTGCAGGTCGTGGGTTCTTGAGAACTTGGCTCCTAAACTGCAGGCCACACATAGAGCCGGGGGGACGGGGGTTGCGTCTCTGTTTTCCAGGAAATTGTCTTAAAACCTGGACTACTGAGAATTAAAAAGACTGTCCATTAGGAAGACAGTGGGTAGCAGTTTTGTGCTGCACTGGGGAATTGTTAGGTTCTTGTGCCCAAAACATTGTAGTGTAAAAGCAAGAACTTTGCCTCCCCGCCCCCACTCCCCCCCACCCCCCACCATTCTCTTTATCATCTTGTAGCAAGACTGGTTCAATTTATTTAACTAGAATGTTTGTTCCTGGTCGTGATTTAGCTTTGTACAGATGTAGGAGAGTTCGGGCTCAAGTTTTCGTGAGTGAGACTTCAGTATTCACGGTTCCCTCCAAAGTTTAAAGAAATGCATTTCTAATGCCAATAAATGGTGCAGCTACACTGTGAGTATAACTTTTTGTCTGTTTGGTTTTCTACATAGGGTCATTTCTCTAGGTCTCCCCAGCTCAGGAACCAAGAGAAAAGGAATAGGGTCAGCAGCGACCTGCCTGTGGTTGAAATCTGCATCAGAGGCCACACGTGGAGGCTGCAGGATGTTGTACAGGGCTGGGCAAATTTGTCACTTTACCAATCCCTTCCTAAGAATGAGTGTTTTGGCAGAGCTCTTCCCCTCAGGACTTCCTGTTGATATTCAAGCCTCAGGAAATACCATATTAGAGGGCTGAAATGTTTGCTTGCCTAAGGAAATAATCACTCTGTAGTTTGGCCATCTAGTGGTTAGAAGTGGCCCAGGAGGTTCCTGGAAACTTCAGTGTTCTTAGGGATGGTAGAGAATTAGAAGGTAAAGTAGGTAGTGTAGGGAGACGACCTCGTCTTACCTAAGACTTACAAAAAGAATATAAATAGAATACTGAGATGAGTGGATTAGCTTTTAGATCTGCCTTCTCCACTTCCCTAGGCGTGAGGCTGCTTTTGGTTAGGAAAGGGGAAAGGGTTGGCCAGTTAATGGCACCATTTGGTAGATGCAGATAACACCAAGGTAAAGGGTTCGGATCTCCCATAGGCCAGCCGCCAAAAGGAGTGAAGGGAAAGGCGACATGGTATGGTGATAGCAAATGCTTCAGGCACAGTTTTAAGTGCATTACATATATTAACCCATTTAATTCTCACAATCCTATGAAGTGGGGAATCCAATTATTCACTTTTCAGATGAGGGAATTGAGGTGGGGAAGGGATGGGTCAAATTATCCAAGATTTCACAGCCAATAAGTGGTGGACTCAGATCATGTTCCTTTTAAGAGACGGTGTCACTGTTGGCACAGCCAGCCCTTGGGGTGTATCAGAGTTTAGAGCACATCTCTGAACTTGTTTCCAAGCCAGCAGAGAACAGCAGCCTCACTAGGCAATGTGATTGGTCTGTACAGGATTCTGTATAAAGGTTTCAGCAGGGAGCAGACATCGATCTGGAAAGGCTTTAGGGAAAAGGTAATATTCAAGTTAAGAGGGGGTAACTGACACTTACTGAGGCCCTGCCTGAGCTAGGCTGCCATTTACTCTCTCAACAACTCTATGAGATAGCTTTTCAGTTTGGGAAGCTGAGAATTAGGACAAGAACTTGTCTAAGGCTGGGGTTCAGATCTATCCTCATGCTACTCCAAAGGCCATGTTCTCTTCAATGCCATCCCTTCCACTCCCCAGCTCTGGTGGATGGACACAGTCTCTGCCCATTTGGAGGAGTATCTTCAGGGCTCCCAAGATTATGGATCTTGAGGGGACAGTAAGGTGGCTCTAGAAGGTTTGTGGCTCTCCAGTGCCCACCAGACCCTACAAGGCAAGACAGGTAGATGGGCCCCTTTGGAGTAGTTGGAGCCTGTACCTATGGCCCAAGCACATACAACCTCAAAGTTCTCTTGAAGGAAACCTGGCCTAGGAACTTGGGAGTAAAATGTAACCATCTTGAGAAAGGTTTTCTTTCTCCCTTTTTGGGGAAGATATGAAAGAAATTGATCAGAACTTGTAAGCAAAAACTTTGGGCTTAAAAAAATAATCCGTGCAAGACAATGATTCAGAAGGCAGACTCTGGAGCCAGACTGCCTGGTCTGAATCCTGACTTCTATGCTTAACTAGCTATGTAACAGTGTTTATTTTACTTAGCTTCTCTGTTGCCCGCATTTTCCTCATCATAAAAATGTAATATTTGGGGGAAGGGAGGTGGAGAAGGTGAATTATTGTTTTATGGGTACAAAATTTCTGTTTGAGGTGATGAAAAAGTTTTGGAAATGGTGATCGTTGTGCTACATTGTGAATGTAATTAATGCCACTGAATTGTATTCTTAAAAATAGCTAAAATGCAAATTAATTCACCCACATACACACACACAAAAAAACCGGGGGTGGGGGGGTGGGGAAGAAGATATAACAACTATACTTTCATGAAGTTGTTACAACAAGCAAATGGAAAGGACATTCTTGGGGGGGAGGGGAGAGAGGG
>NW_007730179.1:191640-200304 GCF_000696425.1 Galeopterus variegatus
AAAAAAAAAAAAAAGGAAAAAAAAAAACAGTATTGACATTAAAAATTGTACAGAGAAATATATATATATATACAAAAAAGAAGAAAATTTTAAAAGATTTAAAAAATGTAGAGAGAATTAAGTAAATCCTACAGAGTGATTAGAAGAGCTCCTGGCATATGTAAGAATTTATTTTTTTGTTTGTTTTTTAACTTTGTGGTAAGAATTTAAAGTTTAGTTCCTCCCAACTTTCCTTGCCCACCTTCCTCAGGCCTCAAAAGAAATACAGGGAGCTAGATATGTTACCAAAAAAAGCCTAATAGATTAAAAAATACATATACACAGTTGAGGGGAGGCAAATTGATACAACCTCTCAGGAAAGCAGTTTAACAATATGTATCAAGAACCATGCATTATATCCCCTCTGACCTAGAAATTCCACTTTCAACAATTTAGCGTAAGTAAATGATGGATATTTGCAAAAATTAATGATAGGGGTCTTCCTCACAATATTTATAACAACATGTAATAGGGAAAACCTGGAAATGCATTCCAGGGAACTGGTTAAATTATTGGTCATCCTTATAACGAAACACTCTGCAACCATTAAAAGTTATTGTAGCAGGGCCGGTCCGTGGCTCACTCGGGAGAGTGCGGTGCTGATAACACCAAGGCCACAGGTTCGGATACCATATAGGGATGGCTGGTTCGCTCACTGGCTGAGCGTGGTGCTGACAACACCAAGTCAAGGGTTAAGATCCCCTTACCGGTCATCTTTAAAAAATAATAATAATAAATAAATAAATAAATAGATATTATAATTTTGTGTGATCTCAATTTATCTAAAGCTTATACATGTGGCAAGTTTGGGAAAAAGAAACATCTAACTTTAAAAAGCAGTGTCCTTCACCATGCCAGTGCCTTGGGGCCTGCCCGGGGACTGGAGGCATGTAGAAGGGGACCAAACCCCCTTCCCACAAGTAGGCACACCGCGCAGCAGCGCCTCATGGCCTGCCCAGGGACTGGAGGTATGGAGCCAGGTACCAGACACACCCTATAACCAGGCGCACCGTCAGTACTAAGGAGCATGCCAAAAACATCACCTCCATGTGGGTGGCCCACCACAGCCACCACAATAACCATGGCTGCTGTGAAAGCAGCTAGACACTACAACCACCACGCAGATGGTCCTCCAACCACTGGAGTTTATTGACACAAGGAGAGTCACCAGCAGAGAGAAAGAAAAGAGGATGTCTCTCTTCACAAAGCCCATTTCGAGTGACAGAAGAAGCATCTGCTCTATGATAATATTGGGGGACCTGATCACACCTCTCAGCATTGGACAGATCATCTAGTCAACAAACAAACAGAGTAACCCTTATTCTTTCAGAAGGAGAGAAGAAATCTAGGGTAATTAGAGGGGGGAGGGGGAAGGGAGAGGGGGATGGGGAGAGATTGGACAAGGGGCATAAAGAATAATTATGATTCGTAACAATATGTATGCTAGTAATATTGATTTGATCAACATATCTCAATGTTGAACCCCCAAAATATGTATAATCAATTTTGATTCAATAAATAAAATATTAAATAAATAAATAAAAATTTGGTAGAATTCAAAAAAAAAAAAAAAAAAAACAGTATCCTTGGCTGGCCAGTCAGCATACTGCTGATAACACACCAAGGTCCAGGTTTCAATCCCAGACACCAAAAACAAAAAAACAAAACCAAAGAGCAGTATCTGTAATCAAGAGCAATTGAAATGATCCCATTATGGGGCCGGCCCGTGGCTCACTCGGGAGAGTGCGGTGCTGATAACACCAAGGCCCCGGGTTCGGATCCCATATAGGGATGGCCGGTTGGCTCACTGGGTGAGCGTGGTGCTGACAACACCAAGTCAAGGGTTAAGATCCCCTTACCGGTCATCTTTTAAAAAAAAAAAAAAAAAAAAAAAAACGAAATGATCCCATTAAGAGAAAAAAAGGACGATAAACTGTCCAGTGAGCCAAGGAAAGGTCGGCTTTCTTCAGCCTCTAGAAACCTGGTGTGCCATCCTACAGCGGGCCACCTTCCTAGAAGGGTTAAGTGTAGAGATAGCTGAAACAAAAGTTTTATGGAGGTAGCGATGCCCTCCAGTTTTGTCTATTCACATATTTGTTTGTTTGTTTGTTTGTTCTGCAGCTGGCCAGTACATGGATGGAACCCTGGACCTTGATGTTACCAGCCCCACACTAACCAGCTGAACTAACTGGCCAGTCCTCCTTTTATTATTATTTTGTATGCTGGTTCTAAATTCACTCAATAATCTGCTAATGAGTCAAAACCTTTTGTTGAAGTTGGAAGGTCGAAATCTGAAAAAATGCCTTTGAAGACACTTAAGCCTTTTCTGAATTATATTGGCATTTTAACTTGGAATATTCAAGGAATTGCTGTTTTTAGCTGTCGAATCAGAACATCAGCTATCTGACCACAAACAAGCTATCTCCTACCTCAAAGCCTATTTGCTCATCTGTGAAACGGAGATGATAATGTGGATTAGATGAGAGAGCACACACACAAAATACTTGACAGCATATTTTAACTTAGAAAATGCTCAATAAGTGTTTATTAAAAGGACAAACAAGCCAAACCTTGTGAGACCAGTGCTTCTGTGTGAGCATGCCTTGGGAAGTGGAGATCAATCAAATCATGGAGTCCCAACTCCTCGATGTAGCATCCCAGGGCCTTCTGGATCCTGCCTAACACCACACCTCGCTAGCTACCTTAACCTCCCACTCTCACATCCCTTCATCTCTCAGACTGGACTGTCTATGCTTTGTCATCTAGCATTGCTACCCGCTTCTGTGAAATCTTTCTTGCTTTCTGCAACACGGTATTCTATGCATGCCACCTGTATAGAACATGTCTTGTGGGTTTGTGACTACGTCTCACTTACAGTACTATAAGCTCCTCCAGGGCTGGAGGCCTAGAGATTGCATCTGGCTCATCTTGTGACTTGCAGAGTGGCTGGTTCATTTCTTCATTCACCTAGTGTTTATTGAGTGTTGACTAGTGCCTGGTGCTTGACACAGCAGTGAACAGAACAGACATGGTTCCTGATCTCTTATAGCTTGCAGTCAAGAAAGCAAGAGACTATGAGTCACATCAATACAAATATAAAATGATAAATGCTATGAAAGTAAAAAGCAGAGTGGTATAAGCATATAAGCACAGTGGGATCTGTTGTAGCCGAGAAAGTGGCTTTTTTTAAAAAAAAAGGACCGGTAAGGTGTTCTTAACCCTTGACTTGGTGTTATCAGCACAACGCTCTCCCAAGTGAGCTACGGGCCCGTCCGAGAAAGTGACATTTTGAAACGATGTCTGACAGATTAAGCAAAGTGATCCAGAGATCCTGGAGAAAGTAAAATTTAAGACCTGAAAGGATAAACACGAATCAGGCAGAAAGTGAGGGGAAGAACACACCAGGCAGAAAAACAGAATGCGCAGGAGCTGTGAGGCAGGAGAGATCTGTGCCTTCTAGAAACAGAGAAGGCCAGTGTGGCTAGAACACAGTGAGCAAGGGGACAGATGGCTCAAGATAAATAACAGCCAAATTCTGTAAGTCTGTCAAGCACTTTAAATTTTATTCCCATTGCAGGGCTCAGGCACTTAAGGGTTCTAAGTGTGGGAATGACTCAACAAGACTGATGTTTGAGGACCACTTTGACAACTGTATTGTGTAAAGACTGAATGAGATGCAGACCACCGGCATGGCTATGTGGGCGGCAATGAGAAGGCTTTTGAGTCTTCAAGGTGAGAGAAGATGGCTTGGATCAGGTGGTGGGACTAGGGCTGGAGGAAAGTAATTGGATTTCGGTCTGTTTTGGAGGCCGTAGTGCATACTCTTGGTAACCCAAACAAATCTGCTTTATCTGGGCAGGATCCTGTGAATTTTGACTGCCCCCTTCTCTGGAGAACTGCCTCCGCTGCCTTGAGCCTCCTCAGCCAGTAGGTTAGACCCTATGTCACCACCACTCATGATGTGAGCAACAAAAGGCCCAGCCCCTCACCTCAAGGCAGGGCGACCCTGTGGCACAGAGCCCTTGTGAGTTAGGGTGAGCCTAGATCTTACCCAAGACCACATCCGAGCATCCCCTGGATAAACACATGTACTCAAATCCCTGCCTCAGCCCTATTTCTAGGGAACCCAACCTAAGACAGAGGAGGTGACAGGACTGGTGGTGAGTACAGTGTGAGGACTGAGGCAGGTGACAAGCATATATCTCCCTTCCTCTATTAGTTGGAGACATATAGCAGGCTGGCCAGTTAGCTCAGTTGGTTAGCGTATGGGGTTATAACACCAAGGTCAAGGGTTAGGTCCCCATACCAGCCAGCTGCAAAAAACCAAACAAACAAATATATAACACCTGCTCAGCAATAGTAAAGGTGCCCACAATGACACCACATAGCCCTCTAATGAAGTTATGGGAAAGGCAAAAGATGTATATGATCTGAAGAGAAACCAGAGCATCTAATGAGATTATGTGGCCAAATTGTTGGAGCGAGCAGGACTGTAGCCATGTTGGGACCTAAAACCGCCTGGGCTTTAGAAAAAAGAAAAAAAGGACATAGGTTTTTTTTTTTTTTCTCAGCATGCATTTCTCTGAATTCCCTCTTTTCCCATGGTTATTTGATATTCTGAACTTTGGTTAAGGGGCAAGATTACTTTATTTATATGAATGTAAAGTTGTTTTCCAGTGAGCCTGGAGCTGCAAACTTGCCCCAAGACACATACTATCCAGACCCTGAGAAACCAAGGAAAACATCAATAAAGCTATGCCGATTCCACCCCAAAGCAAATAAAAATCCTGCAGGACCCTAAGATAAGATCAAGGATGAGCACAGAAGCCAGACAGAGCCTTGACAAGAACGTGCATCTGGCCCCATACACGTCCCCCTCCCTCCTGCTTTTGACTTCCCACACTCCATTCCCTCAACCCTCTTTTTAAAAACCCCTCAGTAAGGGGCCGGCCCGTGGCTCACTCGGGAGAGTGTGGTGCTGATAACACCAAGGCCCCGGGTTCGGATCCCATATAGGGATGGCCGGTTCGCTCACTGGGTGAGCGTGGTGCTGACATCTTTAAAAAAAAAAAAAAAAAGATAAATATGACCAGTAAGGGGATCTTAACCCTTGACTTGGTGTTGTCAGCACCACGCTCAGCCAGTGAGCGAACCGGCCATCCCTATATGGGATCCGAACCCGGGGCCTTGGTGTTATCAGCACCGCACTCTCCCGAGTGAGCCACAGGCCGGCCCCTTACTGGTCATATTTAAAAAAAAAAAAAAAAACCCTCAGTAAACCTGAGTCTTTGAAATGGCTTTAGTCTGGACATTGTCCTTCAGGTTTACCTCAGAGATGGATTAACCTGACATCTCTCCTCAGGGCACCAGTATTCCTAAATAGAAGCTGACTTCCTATTCCACCAACATTTGTGGGGTTTTTTTGTTTTTGTTTTTGTTTTCTTAAAAGATGACCGGTAAGGGGATCTTAACCCTTGACGTGGTGTTGTCAGCACCACGCTCATCCAATGAGCCAACCGGTCATCCCTATATGGGATCCGAACCCGTGGCCTTGGTGTTATCAGCACCACACTCTCCCGCATGAGCCAAGGGCCGGCCCCACCAACATTTGACTTTTAAGCTGTTGGTTTTCTTTCTTTTTTTTTTTTTTTTAAAAAGATGACCGGTAAGGGGATCTTAACCCTTGACTTGGTGTTGTCAGCACCGCACTCTCCCGAGTGAGCCACGGGCCACCCCTCAGCTGTTGGTTTTCTTTCTTTTTTTTTTTTTTTAAAAAAAAGACCGGGAAGGGGGTCTTAACCCTTGACTTGGTGTTGTCAGCACCGCACTCTCCCGAGTGAGCCACGGGCCACCCCTCAGCTGTTGGTTTTCTTTCTTTTTTTTTTTTTTTAAAAAAAAGACCGGGAAGGGGGTCTTAACCCTTGACTTGGTGTTGTCAGCACCGCACTCTCCCGAGTGAGCCACGGGCCACCCCTCAGCTGTTGGTTTTCTTTCTTTTTTTTTTTTTTTAAAAAAAAGACCGGGAAGGGGGTCTTAACCCTTGACTTGGTGTTGTCAGCACCGCACTCTCCCGAGTGAGCCACGGGCCAGCCCTCAGCTGTTGGTTTTCTTTTGAGGAAGGAAGTCAGACTTGGATTCAGTAACAAGATTTTGGTGACCCAAAGCCAGGAGCTGAATGCCCTGGGGTAACAAGATTTTGGCAAGCCTCAGCCAGGAGCTAAATGTCCTGTGTTCTGTAACAGATTCTGGTGAGCTGACACAGGGTTTTTGTATGGAGCAGGCAGCTGGACTTGGATTTGGTAACAAAATGAACTCTTGGGCAGGCTACATTGTCTAATGAGGTCCAAATGACTCTGGCTGGGTCTATCAGCACCACACTCTCCCGTTTTTTTTTGTTTGTTTGTTTGTTTTTTGTCTTTTTTGTGACCGGTAAGGGGATTGCAACCCTTGGTGTGGTGTCGCCTACACCGCGCTCAGCCAGTGAGCGCACCGGCCAGTCCTATATAGGATCCGAACCCGTGCAGGAGCGTCGCTGGGCTCCCAGCGCCACACTCTCCCGAGTGCGCCACGGGCCGGCCCCAGTGTGCCACTCTGCCTGAGGCCCGTTGTCCCCCGTCACCAGCCTCCACAGGATTTTGCATGTGAGCTATGTCAAGATAAAAATAAGGGTTTGAATTCCCTTACCAGCCAGCTGCCAAAAACAAAACAAAAAAAGTAAAAATATCTCTGGCCACAACGGTCACCAGCAGCTGAGCATTCGAGGCTGAGGAGAGCTGGTGCTGAGCAACCCAAAGGAGTAGCCACTAGAAGGGAGGAGGCAAGCTCAGGCCTCAGTCTGTAGGAATAAGGTCAGAGCCTTTGGCAGTGCCCAGCTCCATGCCTACTCAGTCACACGCATCTCTGGTCTTTTCAATTTCTGTATCAGTTATCTATTGCCTCAATAGTGGTATGTAACAAACCAAACCCAAAACTCAAAGTTAAAACAATGAGCACTTATTGAGCTCACAAGTCTGCAAGTCGGTTGGGCACTTCAGGTCTCTGCTGGGCTCACTTGTGATTTTGCAATCAAATGTGTGTTGGATAAATGGCTCTGCTGGCCTTGACTGGACTCTCTCTTTAAGTCTGTGGTAGGCTGACTGGCTGGCTACCAGCTGGTCTAGAATGCCTTGGCTGGGATAACTATGGCAACTTGGCATGGAAGTGTATGCCTCATCCTCCAGCAGCAGCAGTCAGTTAATCTGCATTTATTTATTTATTTATTTTATTATTTTTTTATTTTTATTTTATTTTTATTTTTTTTTAAAAGATGACTGGTAAGGGGATCTCAACCCTTGGCTTGGTGTTGTCAGCACCACGCTCAGCCAGTGAGCAAACCGGCCATCCCTATATAGGATCCGAACCGGCAGCCTTGGTGTTATCAGCACCACATTCTCCCGAGTGAGCGACCGGCGGCCCAATCTGCATTTATTTTAATATTACTGTTGAAGTGCCTGGGGTGAGTATGACAACCTTGGAGGGTGGCTCAGGTGAGATGAGAACCGAGCTATGTCCCCACCAGGCCTCTCAGGATGAGGTCTTGCATACAATAGATGCTTAATAATTTATTTAAATCCAGCCTTTTTTGTGACCAGCACGACTGGGATTAGGGCAAGGCAAGGAGGCACCTAGGGACCTTGCACAACCTGAAAAGTTAATGCCTCTTTAAACATTGGGCTGGTTGGTTAGCTCACTTGGTCAGAGTGTGGTACTGATAACACCAAGGTCAAGGGTTGGATCCGCTTACCTGCTAGCCACCAAAAAAAAAAAAAAAAAAGGAAACTGTTGCCCTATAGGTCCCTCACTTGCCTCGCCTTAGTCCCAGCCCCAGCACAGTGCTCCCAGTGCTGGAGGGGTGAGTACAGAGAAGGCATGGTCCCTGCCTGCGAGGACAGACGACAGTGGCTGGCTGCTTACAGATGGATCATCTCTGGGTTCCCCCTCATTCTCACACCCAGGACTTCCAAAAGGCTCAGCACAGCCAGTGAAGCCAGGCCTCACACTATGTTTCCCAAGGTCCCATCGTTCTGAGCTATTATCATGATATTTACCATGGCCACTTACCACCCTACTGACCCATACTGTTATATAACAAAGATTTTAACCTTGCCTAAAAAAAGGTCTGGCATTTGCCCTTGGCTTCTGGAAAGTAATCTCTAAATGTCATGCCTGATAGAAGTGTCTTTGTTTACCTGGGGCCCTTGGGCCAGTCAGATAGTAGCAATGTGATTTACGGTGGGAGATTTTTTTTTTTTTTAAAAGATGACCGGTAAGGGGATCTCAACCCTTGGCTAGGTGTTGTCAGCACCACGCTCAGCCAGTGAGCAAACCGGCCATCCCTATATAGGATCCGAACCCGTGGCCTTGGTGTTATCAGCACCGCACTCTACTGAGTGAGCCACAGGCCGGCCCAGATTTTTTTTTTTTCTAAAGATGACCGGTAAGGGGATCTTAACCCTTGACTTGGTGTTGTCAGCACCACGCTCACCCAGTGAGCAAACCGGCCATCCCTATATAGGATCCGAACCCGTGGCCTTGGTGTTATCAGCACCGCACTCTACTGAGTGAGCCACAGGCCGGCCCAAAATA
>NW_007730179.1:201193-204185 GCF_000696425.1 Galeopterus variegatus
GTTTTTGTTTTTGTTTTTGTTTTTTTTAAAGATGACCGGTAAGGGGATCTTAACCCTTGACTTGGTGTTGTCAGCACCACGCTCAGCCAGTGAGCGAACCGGCCATCCCTATATGGGATCCGAACCCGGGGCCTTGGTGTTATCAGCACCGCACTCTCCCGAGTGAGCCACAGGCCGGCCCCTTACTGGTCATATTTAAAAAAAAAAAAAAAAACCCTCAGTAAACCTGAGTCTTTGAAATGGCTTTAGTCTGGACATTGTCCTTCAGGTTTACCTCAGAGATGGATTAACCTGACATCTCTCCTCAGGGCACCAGTATTCCTAAATAGAAGCTGACTTCCTATTCCACCAACATTTGTGGGGTTTTTTTGTTTTTGTTTTTGTTTTCTTAAAAGATGACCGGTAAGGGGATCTTAACCCTTGACGTGGTGTTGTCAGCACCACGCTCATCCAATGAGCCAACCGGTCATCCCTATATGGGATCCGAACCCGTGGCCTTGGTGTTATCAGCACCACACTCTCCCGCATGAGCCAAGGGCCGGCCCCACCAACATTTGACTTTTAAGCTGTTGGTTTTCTTTCTTTTTTTTTTTTTTTTAAAAAGATGACCGGTAAGGGGATCTTAACCCTTGACTTGGTGTTGTCAGCACCACGCTCAGCCAGTGAGCGAACCGGCCATCCCTATATAGGATCTGAACCCGTGGCCTTGGTGTTGTCAGCACCGCACTCTCCCGAGTGAGCCACGGGCCAGCCCTCAGCTGTTGGTTTTCTTTTGAGGAAGGAAGTCAGACTTGGATTCAGTAACAAGATTTTGGTGACCCAAAGCCAGGAGCTGAATGCCCTGGGGTAACAAGATTTTGGCAAGCCTCAGCCAGGAGCTAAATGTCCTGTGTTCTGTAACAGATTCTGGTGAGCTGACACAGGGTTTTTGTATGGAGCAGGCAGCTGGACTTGGATTTGGTAACAAAATGAACTCTTGGGCAGGCTACATTGTCTAATGAGGTCCAAATGACTCTGGCTGGGTCTATCAGCACCACACTCTCCCGTTTTTTTTTGTTTGTTTGTTTGTTTTTTGTCTTTTTTGTGACCGGTAAGGGGATTGCAACCCTTGGTGTGGTGTCGCCTACACCGCGCTCAGCCAGTGAGCGCACCGGCCAGTCCTATATAGGATCCGAACCCGTGCAGGAGCGTCGCTGGGCTCCCAGCGCCACACTCTCCCGAGTGCGCCACGGGCCGGCCCCAGTGTGCCACTCTGCCTGAGGCCCGTTGTCCCCCGTCACCAGCCTCCACAGGATTTTGCATGTGAGCTATGTCAAGATAAAAATAAGGGTTTGAATTCCCTTACCAGCCAGCTGCCAAAAACAAAACAAAAAAAGTAAAAATATCTCTGGCCACAACGGTCACCAGCAGCTGAGCATTCGAGGCTGAGGAGAGCTGGTGCTGAGCAACCCAAAGGAGTAGCCACTAGAAGGGAGGAGGCAAGCTCAGGCCTCAGTCTGTAGGAATAAGGTCAGAGCCTTTGGCAGTGCCCAGCTCCATGCCTACTCAGTCACACGCATCTCTGGTCTTTTCAATTTCTGTATCAGTTATCTATTGCCTCAATAGTGGTATGTAACAAACCAAACCCAAAACTCAAAGTTAAAACAATGAGCACTTATTGAGCTCACAAGTCTGCAAGTCGGTTGGGCACTTCAGGTCTCTGCTGGGCTCACTTGTGATTTTGCAATCAAATGTGTGTTGGATAAATGGCTCTGCTGGCCTTGACTGGACTCTCTCTTTAAGTCTGTGGTAGGCTGACTGGCTGGCTACCAGCTGGTCTAGAATGCCTTGGCTGGGATAACTATGGCAACTTGGCATGGAAGTGTATGCCTCATCCTCCAGCAGCAGCAGTCAGTTAATCTGCATTTATTTATTTATTTATTTTATTATTTTTTTATTTTTATTTTATTTTTATTTTTTTTTAAAAGATGACTGGTAAGGGGATCTCAACCCTTGGCTTGGTGTTGTCAGCACCACGCTCAGCCAGTGAGCAAACCGGCCATCCCTATATAGGATCCGAACCGGCAGCCTTGGTGTTATCAGCACCACATTCTCCCGAGTGAGCGACCGGCGGCCCAATCTGCATTTATTTTAATATTACTGTTGAAGTGCCTGGGGTGAGTATGACAACCTTGGAGGGTGGCTCAGGTGAGATGAGAACCGAGCTATGTCCCCACCAGGCCTCTCAGGATGAGGTCTTGCATACAATAGATGCTTAATAATTTATTTAAATCCAGCCTTTTTTGTGACCAGCACGACTGGGATTAGGGCAAGGCAAGGAGGCACCTAGGGACCTTGCACAACCTGAAAAGTTAATGCCTCTTTAAACATTGGGCTGGTTGGTTAGCTCACTTGGTCAGAGTGTGGTACTGATAACACCAAGGTCAAGGGTTGGATCCGCTTACCTGCTAGCCACCAAAAAAAAAAAAAAAAAAGGAAACTGTTGCCCTATAGGTCCCTCGCCTTAGTCCCAGCCCCAGCACAGTGCTCCCAGTGCTGGAGGGGTGAGTACAGAGAAGGCATGGTCCCTGCCTGCGAGGACAGACGACAGTGGCTGGCTGCTTACAGATGGATCATCTCTGGGTTCCCCCTCATTCTCACACCCAGGACTTCCAAAAGGCTCAGCACAGCCAGTGAAGCCAGGCCTCACACTATGTTTCCCAAGGTCCCATCGTTCTGAGCTATTATCATGATATTTACCATGGCCACTTACCACCCTACTGACCCATACTGTTATATAACAAAGATTTTAACCTTGCCTAAAAAAAGGTCTGGCATTTGCCCTTGGCTTCTGGAAAGTAATCTCTAAATGTCATGCCTGATAGAAGTGTCTTTGTTTACCTGGGGCCCTTGGGCCAGTCAGATAGTAGCAATGTGATTTACGGTGGGAGATTTTTTTTTTTTTTAAAAGATGACCGGTAAGGGGATCTCAACCCTTGGCTAGGTGTTGTCA
>NW_007730180.1:0-393 GCF_000696425.1 Galeopterus variegatus
TCCCAGGTGTTCTGGATGCTTCTCTGATGGCCTGAGATCTCCCAGGTCTTATTTAGCCCAGATATCCAAGACTTACAGTTTGTTTTGTTTTGGGTTTTGGCAGCTGACCAGGACAGAGATTGAACCCTGGACCTTGGTGTTGTCAGCACCATGCTCTAACCAACTGAGCTGACCAGCCAGCCCTCGCATGTACAGTTTCTTAAAGCTACTTCTGATTATACCTTACCCTGCCAACAATCTTCACAAAACAGCCATTTGACTGGCAGTCCTAGGCATGAATCATGTCTGCTTGTCTGTCACTAAGAGGATACAGGCAAAGCTCACCAAAATCTGGGCTGGCCCGTGGCTCACTCGGTAGAGTGTGGTGCTGATAACACCAAGGCCATGGGTTCG
>NW_007730180.1:898-1683 GCF_000696425.1 Galeopterus variegatus
TGCCCTTATTTTAAAAATGCCATGTGAAGAGACAGAGACAGAGCACCAAGATGAAGGCAAGTGTGGGAGTGTTGCATCAACAAGCCACCAACAGCAAAAGTTGCCAGCAAACCACAAGAATCCAGGAGACAGGCATGGGCACAGTCCTCAGAGGGAGCCAGTTTGGGAATTCTAGCCTTCAGAACCATGAGACAACACATTTCTGTTGTTTACGTCACCCGGCTCGTGGTACTTTATTATGTACGGTAGCCCTAGCAAATGAATACACCATTTCACCTGCGTATTCTTTACTTTTTAGTTTTTACACAGGAATACCTCCCAATAGGACTTTGACACCCACCACCACCCACCCAACCCCACAATTTGCCACACCATTTCTGTGTTGCTTTTTTCCTTACTCTCTCATATGTATTCACTGTGCATTTGTGTGTCAGTGACTGTTGGACAGAGTGTTTAGCACCAGGAGATAAGAGGATGAGCAGGGGGACTGGCAAACAAGCAAACAAGGATGAGCAAAACAGGCACAGTCTCCACTCTCATGAAGGCCATCACATAATCACCCCGGTGAATACAAAATTACAGGTGTGCTTTGCATAAGACGTTGCAATGATGTCCCAAGATGATCTCTTGTTAAGGACGTCAAGGAAGGCTTTCTTGAGAGGTGAAACATAACCTAAGATCTGAAGAATGAGAGGAATTAGCAAAAAAGAAAAAAAAAAAGTCGTGACTGAAGTACAGGAACGTGGATATACAAAGCTCTCGTGGCTGGAAGGTTTCTTTGGGCA
>NW_007730180.1:1874-15082 GCF_000696425.1 Galeopterus variegatus
TGACTGAAGTACAGGAACGTGGATATACAAAGCTCTCGTGGCTGGAAGGTTTCTTTGGGCAATCACTGATTCAGGTCAGGAGGCTGTGCCAAAGTCTTATTCTCAAAGACTTAAAAACATGAGCCTCATACAAATATAGATGAACCTATGCTAAAGATTTTATTCGACTCAATGATTAATTAGGGAACTAGTCAGATAGTAAAGTTCGTTCCAAGAGACATGAGAAGCAGTTTTATATAGATCACCAGAGATACAGAAAAATGTTAAAGATTGCTTAGGATACAAAACTGGTTAATATCCTACAGGGCGATAAAACCAAAACCTGTGAGATTATCTTTTCTATCAGTTCTACAAGTTAACTTGCAACTTTACAGTGTCTGGGCTCTCATCAAGTTGTAAAGTCAAACACAGGCACGTTCTCTTAGAGAATGTATAATAATCCTTGTGAGACATTGAAAGGAAGTGCTGATTCTTTTGGTTTCTAAGTTTGGTTTATAGCTAACAGTTCAGTTGCACAGGTGGGAGAAATTTGATGTAAGATGAGGCTGGAGAGATAGGCAGGGGTCAGATCATGCAGGGCCTCAGAAAGGGGTTTTGCCTTTATTCTAAGAGCAGGGAGAAGCCTCTGAAGAGTTTTATCAGGGTGGTGACTTCATAATTCCTAACTGAAAAAGCTCACGCTGGTGGGAGTGCAGAATCCTACAAGTGTCGAGAGAGAAATAGAGAAACCCGGAAAGTGGTAATGCAGACGTGGTCTAGACCATGGTACTGAAGACAGAAGAAAGGAGACAACTCTGTGACCATGTTGGAAAGTAACATTTCTGGGGAACAAAGGATGACAATCGGTTTAGCAGAAAAGATGTAATTTTGAGGGACTTTTTGGGGGTGCTTAAGAGGTATCAAAAGTTACTTATACATGTAGGAAGCTTGAAGGAACACCCTGGGGTTAGAGCAATGTTTCTCAACCTTTTTATCATTATTGCCCTTTATAGCAAGACTTTTTTCATGTCATTGTTTGTATTTTTGAATTGACATGTAATAACGGGGTACAGAGTAATGTGTCGATACATGCACACACTGTGATCAAATCAGGCTGATTAGCATGTCCGTCACCACAAACATTTATTGTTTCTTAAGGAGAATTTTTAGACTTTTTCCCTAATCACCCCTTCCCCATGAAATTTCGCTACCACAGATATACCATGTTATTTATGTACAGAGCCCTTTTGGAGGGCATGAGCCAACGTTGTAGCTAAGATTTTTTTTTTTTTTTTTAACTTCTCATGAACCAGTTTTCACCCGTTAGACACATGGGTTAGAAATATAAATGTAGGAATCACTTGTGAGGCAATAGCTTGAGCTGTGGGCATGAAGTATTTACATTACGCATTTACAAGTCTAAAAGGAAAGCAGCAGCAGCCACAATAGCAGGGAGATGAGGACAATGGGTGATTAGGTCAAGACAGAATTTTCTTTTGATACATTCTTTTATTTAAACATTTATGGCCTCCAACAATGAGCTATAGAATGCCAGGAAATTGAAAGGATGGCACTGCTTCTGCCCTCAGGAAACACAGGATCTAGTGGGGGAGACAGAAAAGCAATCCCATTTCAGGACAAAGTGAAACTTGCTAGAGTGGAGATATGCACTGGGCACCGCTGGGTCACAACGGATGGACAGATAATTCAAATCGTAAATACTTTATGCCAAATTCCAACTGCAAACATTGGAATTGTCTATGGACTATCTTTTTGCCCCACACCTAGATTTTAAGTCTGTACAGGGTGAGTTGGTGTCTCATATTTGTACAATCCAGCAACTCTAAGAATGAGAATTTCTTGAGGAAGGATTAATAGCATTGACTACTGCTGAGAGTTTGAGCAATAAGAAAACAGAATAAAACCAACTGCCTTTAGCAATATGGAAGCCATTAAGACCTGTAGGTAGAAAAATGGGAACAGAAAGCAGGTTGTACTGAATGCAGAGGTGGATAGCATAAACCAACAAACACACCAGAGCACATTTCAGCCCCTACTTTTCGTGAATGGAAGATGTAGGGTTGAGAGTGTTTGCAAAGGGAGATAAATAAGCTTTTGGAAAGTCAATTTTAGAAGGCCCTGAGGGACAGTTTGAATATTGAACAGGGGGAAGGAATAATTTATAGCAGGGCTTGGCAGATGCTGGCCCTTGTTTTTGTAAATAAAATTTTATTGGAACACAGCCACACCCATTCATATAAGTATTGCCCTGGGTTGCCTTTGCATTACAGCAGCAGAGTTAGTTTCGAGAGGTACAGTACGGCTAGCAAAGCCCACCACACCAGCACACAGAGGACGGCATGATTCACCAGATGTTTAACGCCTGCCCTCCTGGGTTTCGGACTTGTTAAGAACCTGTTACCACTTTCTTTTGGCCTATTTCTCCCTTTTTGAACAGGAATACATACCCTATGCTTGTCCTGCCATTATATCTTGGAAGTAGATAACTCGTTTTGATTTCACTGACTTTGAACTTCAGACTTTTGAGTTGAAACAAGTTAAGACTTTGGGGATGGAATGAATGTACGTACCCATAAGGACATAAATGTTGAGGGCCAATGGAGAAATAATATGGATTGAATTGTGTCCCCCAGGTTTTATTTACTGATGCTTAATCCGCATTATAACTAATGAAGATGGGAAATCCTATTATGGTAATAGAAAGGTGGCACCTTGAAGAGGTGATTAGATTCTGAGGCCCATGCCCTAATGAATGGGTTAAGAATGGTGGTCATGGGCATGGTTCTAAAGGCTTTAAAAGGAGAGCATGTGGGTCTCTCTCCGCTTCTGCCATCTTACAATGTGATACCCCATGTTGCTGAAGCCAAAAACAAATTCATGAGGATTGTTAAGGACCTGTTACCTCTTTCTTACAATCTAATCACTTCTTAAAGGCCCCAGTTTCAAAGACCATAATTGGATTTTCCACCCTCTTAACAGTGTTACAATGGAGATTAAGTTTCCAATACATGCCCTTTTAGGGGACATATTTGACCCATTAGCATTAAAGTAGAATGTTAAAAAAAAAAAAAAAAGTATAGATCTACTAGGTAGTTAATTAATTAGTATGCTATTCATAAGTATGATATTAATTTTCCCTTGATCTTGAATTCACTATCCTAAGATAATTGGTTGTTAATAATTTGTAAAGCTCTCACAAGATAGGTGCATTTGGAATTCCTGCACTTTAAAGAAAGGGTGCAGATAATGGTATGACATTCTGTATAATGATTTGAGTTTTCAAAGTTTGCTATCCCCACTTTTTCTAATAACTGTTGGTCTAGATCAGGGTTTCTCAGCCTCAGCACTACTTATATTTTGAGCCAGATAATCCTTTCTGTTGAGGTGTGCTGTACATTGTAGAATATACAGCAGCATCACTGGTCTTTAGTGACTAGATTCCAGTAACACCACTGTTTTGGTGTTGTGACAACCAAAAATTGTCTCCAGACATTGTCAAATGTTCTCCTTGGGGGTGGGGGCAAAGTTGCCCCCACAAAGAACCATTGGTGTGGCTTATCATATGGTCCAGATTACTACAAACAATTTTTATTGTTGTGGGTTGTATGGCAATGTAAATGTTTGATCCAGAATATTTTTTTAGCCTACAATTTTCAATAAATAGTCATGAAGACCTGCATACATTGGATTTTAAACATTAATCATAGACACTTATTCCTAAACCCTCTCACATTTTCACGGTTAATGAATCATCATTATCTTTTCCTCAGGAAACTGGGAAGGGGTTCGTTTTGTTTTGTTGCTTTGTTGTTGTTTCCCCCTCCCCCGCCCAAGGGTGGCCAGTAAGGGGATCCAAATCCTTGACCTTGGTGTTATAACACCACGCTCTAATCAACCGCTTCTGCTCTGGATTCTTAATCTCAATGTTTCAAATAATTATCTCACCTCTAACTCACTGACCTAACCTAATTCCCACTTCTCAGATCAAGGCCACTTTCCCCCAAACCTTCTTGGGATTCAGTGTGAAGAAACACATGGACTTTTTCCAAAGCTTACATCTCTACCAAAAAACCCAAAAAACTTACCCACATGTTTTAAAAGAAAATTCTGAGGATTCCAAATAGCCAATTAAAAATCAGTTCCCAAAAGATAGCTCTGTAAAACTCCACCATTTCCCAGACCCCCATGAGTCCAACAGAAGCAATTCTTATATTTGCTTTTGCTCCCTCCTCCTCTGCCAGTCCTGAAGATGGGCCTCCACCATGCGCTGGAGCACACCACGGATGGAAATGTCAGTAACATGCTTCTGGGGCTGGCCCGGTAGCTCACTCAGAAGAGCATGGTGCTGTTAACGTCAGGTCAAGGGTTGGATCCCCTTACTGGCCAGCCACAAAAAAAAAAAAGTACTACTTTCACTTCATGTAGAAATTGGCTTGCATTTTTAGGAAATCTGAATAAAATCAGACCACTGTCCTACCTAGTCGTGCTTATTGCATTAGGAGGCAAAGCAGAGCGCTTGCTTTTAGGTATGGTGATCTAGATTTAATTTCTTATCATTATTTACTAGATACTTAACAGTTATGTGAATTTAAGAAAATTAATTCTCTGAGTATCAGTTTCCACATGAGTAATAAGATTAATACATACCTATATTACAGGTTGTTAAAAATATTAAGGGAGATAAGTACATTAAACTTTTCACATGAAAGTCCCTATGTAAATATTTTCTTTTCTTCTTCTCAGCATTATGGAACCACCCCTGAGCAAGTATGTCAGATAGAACATTTGTCCGTGGATCACCAAATAGAGAAAAAAGAAAATATAAGACCTCATTACAATATTATTTATGTGTTTCAAAGGATTATCAGGCTTCTTTTAAGAAATCTAATTTTTCTTGTCTGAAACAGAAGTAGAAAAGAATGCATGAAAAAATAACTTTAAAATATTCACATTTTCCACTACTCCTCCTCCCTACCCAGATAAAACACCCAGGGACATTAAGTTGGTTTTCTTTATTTAAAATGATAAATCTTGGGAAGTCTTGATATTCACGTTTAGTAACAGGATGCCTCAATGTCAGTAATAGAATCAGAAAGACGATGCCTCCATTACTCAGGGCGTGATGATGATACACTCAAATGTGAAGTCCTGCTTTCATTCCTGATTACATCTAGTTCTGCAAATGCTTTCAGATATATGTTTAGACCCCAGACTATGTTTCTTGCTTAATTTCCCAATCCTAGGATGCATATGCATTTGTTGTTCTCATTAGTGTAGGGTCTTTCAGTTATTCTCATTCATGCTTCTGCTTAAATGCAACCTCTTCCTCTAAATAGGTGCTGAAAGTTATATGATATTTTTGGGGGGGAGGAGGGGGGCAGCTGACTGGTCTGGGTATCTGAACCCGTGACCTTGGTGTTACAAGGCTGAAAGTTATATGAAGGCAAAGGCTATGGGGTATAAAACTCGGTTCTAAGTCATAGAAGTCTTTTATTGGATTTCTTAACTTTCTGGTCTCTTGTGGTCTAGGATTTCACACAAAGGAAGATTCAGGGCTAACAGAAACTTTACAAGAAAGAACATGAGGGGAGGAGACAGTGAGAGAGTCTGAACTTATGTCTCCATTTGGGATACAAAGAGAAAATATAGGACTGAGAGCTCCTTGGAAGGTGAGATGAGAGAAATTATAAATGAGGCATCTCTCCGTCACATTGTAGAATGATATGTGCCCATACTCACAGTCTAGGAAAACTCCAACTTTGTGCATTTGCTCTTTCAGGGAGACCCTTTTTAAAGGTGGAAAGACCCAAAAGGTACAGTCCTTCCCCATCACAGATCCCGTGAGTAAGACTTTATCTCCAGAAGCGTCTGGCGTGGGGCCTTTTCTGTTTGCAGAGCCTTGGTATATGCCCAATTGCCACTTTCTTGCCTTTCCCACATCTACCTCCCAGTAGTGCCTTCCTGAGGCAAAGCTTTCCACACCCAACACAGTGGCACTGAAGTCATATCTGCCTGGGTGGCCAGGCACATCCTGCGGGATATTTCCAAGTCTCACAGTTCTCAGGTCCTCAGATAAGACCAGGCAGGGATGAGCTGTTTCAGGATCCAAAGTTATATTTCCTATAGGGAGAGAGAAGTTTAATCAGCCTGGGGGTTCATTAGTACAAATGCCAGAGACTTGATTTTAACATGCAGGAGCTTCCCAAGAGGCTGGCACAAGTGTTAGTCACAGATACAGGACAGGCAAATGAGGAGAGTCCACAATCTACCTGATGAGGCAGGACAAAACAAAGACTAACGGGCTGAGGAGAGGTTTAGAAGTACAGTGGTCCCTTGGTGTCCATGGGGCATTGGTTCCAGGACCCGTGTGGATACTGAAAACAGTGGATTCTCAAATTGTAAACGATGTCATAGTCTTTGCATATAATCTAAGTACATATACATCCCAGCTTACTTTAAGTCATCTCTAGATTTCTTATAATACCTAATACAATATAAACAGTACATAAATAGGTGTGATACTGAGGTATTTAGGGAACAACGAAAAGAAAAAAAGTCTTCAGCTGTTCAGGAGCAATTTTTTTCCTCAAATATTTTCAACCTGCGATTGGTGTGCGGAAACCATGGATACAGAGGGCCGACTGTACTTCAACCCAGAGGCTGTAAAATTGTCCTGGTAACCGGTCCCACCCAGATATCACCTGGGACCCCAACTCTAGTTCCCTCAAGATCTTTTACAAGCCTGTCACAGCCAGGAGCATTGGAGTCTGCTAACAGAGAAGATGACTCATGGCTCTTCCCTGTGACTTATGCTACCCATCTTAAATATACCCAGAGTACGATGGAGATAACTAGAAATTACTGACAGCAGGCCCTTGATATTATTAAGTAAATCAAAAGAGAATATATTAGCAGAGGTCAGAAAACCTGTGACAGTCCTCCAAAAAAATCAAGCTGAGAACAAAAAAAGCTCAATGTGACTCCTCATACTTGAATGAAGATGCCTCTTCACGTCTCTGCTCCATCTCTCACCTCTTTTTGCTCAACCTCTAATTATTGTAACTTTTCAGGGCTTAGTCCTGGGACTTCCTTCTTTTTGCTACTTGCATTCTCTCCCCCTGGGTAACCTCACCTAGCCTCAGGTTTGAACACCTTCTATATATTTATGACTCATTCCATAAACAAACTACCAAATACCAAATGGAGAAAACAAAGGAATTTCAAACGCACTACATCCAAAATGAAAGTCCAACCTTGTCCCTCTTCAGTCTCTGCTTCTCAGTTAATAGCACCCTTATTGCTTTAGAGTTGTTTGAGCATAAACCTGGAGTAGTTTATTTTTTACTTTCTCCAACATCCAACCTAGCAGCAGATTCTGTAAGTTTTACTACTTAATTCCAGTAAGTTACATTAACTTAAATCTCTAGACCCACAGTCTAATTCACATTGTTATTAGGGAGCTCTCAAAAGCCATGTCTTGAATTTTAAATTTCATGTTGTCCCAGACTCTTAGTATCTCCAGAAGACTCAGAAACAAATGCAAATTCTCTCTGGAAAAATGTACACCTTCACTCCTGGCCTCAAAGAATTTCTAAAAATAATATCTGAGAAAAAAAAGAAGCTTACTATCTAAATAATTAAACACACACCCACAAAATAAGAAAACCACTATTGAGTGAGACTAGCAGAAATAAATGTGTGAGGAACTTTGTTTTGTTGTTAGTAACGTTAGATATTAGAATTAATGGGCAAAGACTCTAAAGTAACTTTGCTTATTATGTTTGAAGAAAAATTAAAATCTTAATATCTATAGGACATAGGAAATTAAAAAGCAAGACTAAAGAGATTTGAAAAAGAACCAAACAGATTATCCACAAATCAAACCAATATAAATTAAGATTGGGTGCCAATGGGTGATTATAAGAAAAGAAAGCTACAGACCAATGTCCCTCATGAAAACACAAATGTAAAAATTCTTAACAAAATGTTCACGCATTGAATATAGCAATATATAAAATAGATAAAAAAACATTACCAAGTGTTTATCCTGGGAATGCAAGGCTGGTTCAACATATGAAAAAAATTATAATTCACCATATTAACAAATTAAGAAAAAAAAAAAAAAAACACGACCATCTCAAAAGAAAAAGCACTTGATAAATTCAACTATTCATGATAAAAATTTTTAGCAAACTGGAAACAAAGGAGAACTTCCTCAACTTAATGAAAGACAAGTATCATCAAATTTTAGGGTGAAAGACTTAATGCTTTCTTTCCTCCCAAGATGAAGAATAGGACAAGTGTTCACTCTCGCCACTCCTGTTCAACATATTGTGGGTCTGATCCAATACAATAAAGCAAGAAAAATACAGAAAAAGCTTACAGATTAGAAAGTAACAAAACTACCTATACTCAGACTGCCTGTCTTTGTAGAAAATTCCAAAGAATCTGTTAAAAAAAATCCACTAGATCGATGAATTAGTGTAGTATAGTTGAAGGATACAAATGTCAATATACATAAATCAATTCCATTTCTAGATACTAGTAATAACTGAGAAATGAATACAATTTCAATTAGAAAATTATATTTAAAAATACTATTTACAAAAGCACCAAAAAACATAAAATACTTAGGGATCAATCTCATAAAATTCATATAATATTTGTGTGTTGAAAACTACAAAACACTGATGAGAGAAATCAAAGACCTAAATAAATGGAGACACACTGTGTTCCTGGACAAGAAGATTTAAAATTGTCAAGATGTCAATTTTTCCCTAACTGATCTATAAATTCAACATAATACCAATCGAACCCCAGCAGTGTTATTTTGAAGAAGCTAACAAGCTGACTTTAAAATTTATCTGGAAAAGAGAAGAATCTATAGTCAAAACTATTTTGAAAAAAATAAATTTAGAAAACTTACAGTACCTGTTTTCAAGACTTCCTATAGAGTTATCAATCAAGCCCATGTGGTACTGGCAAAATACCACATGGGCTTGATTAATCAATAGGCCTATTAGAGTCTAAAAATAGACCTGGCCATATAAGTCAATTGATTTGCAACAAAGATGCCAAGTAAATTTAATAGAGAAAGGATAGTTTTTTCAACAAAAGATAGTTTTTTCAACTGGAATAATTGGATATCCACATGCCCTTCCCCCACAAAAAAGGTGGGGGGGAGGGAGGAGAGGGTTTTACATTTATTAAACCATATACAAATATTAACTGTATATGAATCATAGACCAAAATATAAAACCTAAAACTATAAAACTTACAGAAGAAAATCTCTGTTGAGGCAGGCAAAGATTTCTTAAATAGGACACAAAAAGCAAAAAACATAAAAGAAAAAATGGATAAACTGAACTTTAGAATTTAAAATTTCTATTCCTTAAAAGACACTGTTTGGAAAATGAGAATATAAGCCAGACTGAGAGAATATCTGCAAAGCATGTATCTAATAAATGACTGCTAAACATAATATGTAAAGAAATTGCAAAATTGTAGAAAAACATACAACCCAATTAAAATAATGGGAAAAGGTATGTAATACTCTTCACCAAAGCAGAGATACAGAGGGTAAATAAAAACATGAAAATATGCTCAACATTGTTAGTTATTCAGGAAATACAAATTAAATAAAAATGAGATACTACTAACACATCTATTAGGTTGGATCTAATAAAACAAATTGACAATGCCAAGATATACAATAACTGAATCCCTTACACATGACTGGTGGAAATGCAAAATGCCATAGGCAGCTTGGAAAACAAGCTTGGCCAACCCACTCCTAGACAGTCAACCAAGAGATATGAAGCCCTGTCCACGCAAAAATCTGTATGCAAGTATTTACAGCACAAAGCTGGAAACAACCCAAGTGTACATGGAATTGCAAAAGGATAAATAAATTATGGTATATTTATACAACAAAATACCATCAACAATAAAAAAGGAACAAACTACCAGTACATGTAACAACTTAAATGTATCTCAACTGCATTAGGCTAATTGAAAGAAGCCAGACTCAAAAGGCCACATACTGTATGATTCCATTGAAGGGATATTCTGGAAAAGACAGAACTATAGGGACAGGAAATATGTCCTTTGTTCCTCAGATTGAATTTTCCCCCAAGAACTTTTAAATTTTTAAGTAATGTAATTGGCCAGCAGTTATGTTCCAGGATTTGGGAAACTAGTAAAGAATTTGGATAGGAAAAGCTTTCAACATAAAAGCATGCAGTTATCTTCTTGATAGCTTCTAACATGTATATATTAAGATCTCAAATTTTTTAAAATCTTTCAACTATTGGAATTTAATTTTATTTATGGTGGGATGGTCACTTGATTCTTAAATATAAAAATAAAGTGCCCTGTAATCATGGGTATGTGCCAACTTACTTTGGAACTTTCTTAGCATTTTGCTCATTCCTTTTATTTGACATAAACTCAGGTCCATGATCTGAGCGGGTTCTAGACACTCAAGCAGTAGTGACTCACTCCTGCAAAGAAAAGACAGTCTCAGTTATCTGCACAGACCATAGGCCCCTCCATCTAGTGGATCTCATCAAATTCTGTCAGCAGATGTGACCTCCCTATCCCAATCTCAGCATCCTGTGTGCTCAACACATCAGACTTTGATTCTGACCCGTTTCCAAAATAAAAACTTACCTTTCCAAAGAATGTCTTGCATTCTGAGGGGAGAAAAAGAAACACAGTTACTACTGGGTATTTGAGCCAAGTCCTTTGTGAGCTACGTCCATGAAGATATCCTCTCTTGGCATAATGAACTCAATTTCCATGTAATTTCTTCACCCACATGGTGTTAATTTTCAGATATCAAATTCTAACATGGAGTAAGAAAAGCCAAAAAACTCTGGAAATCATTTTGTTATATTCCTAAGGAAAAATTTTTTTTATACCTCATCTGAGCCATCTTATTCAAAACACTCATCCTTCAAATGGTACCCATCTGTTCACTTTCTATGCTGGGGGTGGCAAGAATTGAACAGATGAAGGGGTCCCCTAGGCTGGGAGAGGTAGTTGGAGCCAGGTTAGAAACTGAGCATAATTGGGTCACACATGCTTGCACTCTCTGGAACAAGGTTTGGATCTAGAACTGAACTGTTTCCTAAGGGTTTGCTGCAGGTTTTTAAAATGCATGTACTAACATTGCAAATATGTACCTGGAAGAGGGCTATGGACAGTCTTAAAAAGATAATAACTTACTTTCTGAAAAGGTAATGCCATGTTACTGTACAAAATTAAAATAAACTATACTTAGTCTGCTCAGACTGCTGTAACAAAATACCATACACTGAAAGCTATACACAGTGGAAATTTATTTCTCATAGTTCCAAAGGCTGGGAATTTCAAGATCAAGGCACTGGCAGATTTGGTATCTTGTGAGGGCCTACTCCCTCAGATAGTCTTCACCCCACTCTAACCTCACTTGGTAGAAAGGGTGTGGGGTGTTTCTCAAGCCTCTTTATAAGGCCATTCATGGCAGCTCCGCCTCCAGGACCCAGTCACCTCCCAAAGGCTCCACCTCTAAATAAGGGTTCTAAATCTTTGCCAATAAGGGTTCTAAATAGCATCACCTTGGAAGTGAGGATTTCGACATATATGCTCTGGGGTGACATAAACATTCAGACTATAGCAAACAATATACAAATAAACCTCACCTTTATTTCCCAAAGTTATCACTAATTACAATGTGTTTCTTTTGCCAGAGAAAGTCTGAATGTTAACAACACGTGTGTGTGTGTGTGTTATATAAGTATATATATACTTATTCTCTAAAAACCAAACAAAAAGAAGTTCTGCATTTTTCTTTTTTTACTTAATGAGATACCTTTTTTTTTTTTCTTCTGCTGGTACAGGGATCTGAACCTGTGACCTTGGTGCTATAAGGCTGTGCTCTAACCAACTAAGCTAACCAGCCAGCTTAATGAGCTACCTTGAGGGTACTATTTCAGTGCCTATAGATCTGTTTCATTCTTTTTTATGTTTGCAGGCTATCCCATGGTATGGATACCTTAATTTTTGAATAACCAATTATTTACTCTATTGAGGCACATCTCAGTTCCAACTTCCTGTTGATAATTTTAAGGTGAGAACTCATCTCAAGATTTTATGACAATTCATAATGCTTTTGGCAACTGGAAAACAGCTGCATAGACTTCATGTATGGTTGAAGACCACTGGATATTGTGTTCTAGAAGTGACCCCTAATGAGTACTGTCCCCTTCTCAATTCTCAAATATTGTAATGAAGGTTTTTTTTGTTTGTTTGTTTTTCCCAGAGTCTTACCTGGAGCAGTGTGGAGGCAGGTTGCCCACACTTCTTCTCAAGCTCTGCAGTGATCCTTTGGAGGCTGCCAATCTGTTCAGAAACCCTGACTGCACTCTCCTTCAGTTTATTCATGTTCTGTCTCTCCAAATCGCTCAGTCTCTGCCGAAGCATACTGTCATTACTGTTCAACAACTGGTAACTTCTCTTGTTTGCTAATTCAACCATGTCTTTAGAAACATGCTTTTCTTCTTGCCACCCCAGAAATTAAGTAAGGCCATGATATCCTTCTGTCAGGTAGGACACCTCAAATTAGAAAACTTGACTCTTTGACACCTACTAAGTTTAAGTTGAGGTGGAAGTGTATGCATGTAGCCTACGTACTCAAATTAACGTTTACCTGAAACATTACATTTTGCTATGGTGTTTTGCTCAGAAAGATTCCCATTTCCTTCATTAAATTAAAATTAATTAAATTTTATAATTTAATTAAAATTAAATTGTGTAATTAATTAATTAATCTGACAGCTTGCTTTTTTCTCGGAGAGCATTCTTTATTCATACACACAAAGCCATGGTATTCTTTTTAGATGCTGAAAAGCATTTTGTATTATGTATGCAGCACGATTTGCGTCTCTCATTGATGGATATAGGTTGTATCGGATCTTTTCGCATCAATAAATTTATAACAGTAATAATACCTAATACTTATTGGTTTAATATTGGTTGCTTTATACTATTTAGTGAGCTTTAATGTAGATTATCTCACTCACACTCACAACAATGTTTTGACTTAGGGACTGTTGTCATCTCCATTTTATAGCTAGAGAAACTGAGTCAGAGGTTAAACAACACGTCCAAGGCTAACTAGGAGCCGATAAATAGCAGAACTCAGGTAAGAACCCCATCAATCTGG
>NW_007730180.1:15098-16918 GCF_000696425.1 Galeopterus variegatus
GATATAGGTTGTATCGGATCTTTTCGCATCAATAAATTTATAACAGTAATAATACCTAATAATTATTGGTTTAATATTGGTTGCTTTATACTATTTAGTGAGCTTTAATGTAGATTATCTCACTCACACTCACAACAATGTTTTGACTTAGGGACCATTGTCATCTCCATTTTATAGCTAGAGAAACTGAGTCAGAGGTTAAACAACACGTCCAAGGCTAACTAGGAGCCGATAAATAGCAGAACTCAGGTAAGAACCCCATCAATCTGGCTTCAAAGTTTAATTCTAAACCATAGCTCTATACTGAAACTCAATTTTACAGTGCTGCCTTATCCATTTGTCTTTTTTATATGTGTGTAAGTATATTTGCAGTATAATATAGTAATATAATATGTATACATGAATATATTTATATTTGCCATAGCCATGTGTCTTTTCATATGCATGTAAAAATAAATTCATAGAACTAGAATTGCTAGGTGGGTATATACATTCATTTAACATATCTGTGGATGCCTTATTCTGGAATTGATATAATGTTTAGCTCTTCTTTCTCTCACTTCCTAAATATTATGAGGGTGTTGTTTTCAACTTCTCACCTGTAGCATATTCTGGGACTTCTCTTCTAGTTCTGTGGCAAACCTGACCAGATGATTCAGACTGGCTTCTCTCAAGTTCAAGTCAAATGGGCAACCTTGCAGCTTCTGGATGTTCAGCTCATGCTCTTCTCTCACCAACCAGAATCTTATCCTATATTCAGACTCGATCTGTTCTTTAAAATTCTGCTCTTCTTCCTTCCTCATAGATAAAGATTACAGACTTCAGGTTAAACGTGATAGATTGACCACAAATACATATCCTCTTTGTATCACTAACTCCAGTATAAAGACAAGGAAATACAAAGTACAGGGGAAAAAATGAAAGACATAAATCCAAAGGACTAAGGGAATTTGATACAAGATTAGCCAAGACATCAACACAATCTTTTTCTATTTTTTGGTGGCTGGCTGGTACAGAAATCCGAACCCGTGACCTTGGTGTTATAAGGCTGCATTCTAACCAGCTGAGCTAACCAACCAGCCCCTCAACACAATGACAAGGTCCTGATCACTTCACTTAAAACTGCACCCCCCCACCTTCTTTCCTTTTTTTAAAAAAAATGGTTTTTTAGCACTTACCATGTAACATGCCACACATTTAACTTATTTTGTTTACTTCCACCAGAAGATAAGCTCCACAACAGCAGAACTTTTTTTTTTTTTTTCTTCAATGTTGAATCCCCAGCACCTGGCACATAGTGGGACCTCAGTATTTATTGAATATATGGTGCTTGGGGCTGAAAACATGAGGATCAGTTGAAAAATTCTTGTATTGTTAGGCATTTCCTCCCCTATCATCTTCAACTAGATGTTTATTTTCTTTAAAAATTGAGAGAAAACACCCAGAACCTAAGATACCTGGCACAGAATAGTGTTAAGTACAAAGGCATGTTTGAAATTAGAAGTGAGACATGCCTAACAGATGGTGAACCCTCAATTTGGACTGCAGTTCTCAAACCGCCCTTTATTTTTTATTTATTTATTTATTTATTTTTTGTCCTTTTCGCGACCGGTAAGGGGAACGTAACTGTTGGCTTGGTGTCGCCCGCACCGTGCTCAGCCAGTGAGCGCACCGGTCATCCCTACATAGGATCCGAACCCGTGGCGGGAGCGCTGTTGCACTCCCAGTGCCACACTCTCCCAAGTGAGCCACAGGGTCGGCCCCAAACCGCCCTTTAAATGGTTCCACAATGCATGTGGCCACCAAAAACACATGAGATG
>NW_007730180.1:17775-23267 GCF_000696425.1 Galeopterus variegatus
TAGACAACTAAAAGGCCAATTGCCATGACATGTTTTCTTAGTCTTGAAGTTAAAAGTTCAACTAAATATGGAACTTTTTCTTTCTAAATATGGAACTGGTATTCTTCAATAAACATCAACTAAAGGAGAATTAGAATATCTGTCTAATCAATCAATAAGAGGAATTGGCCAGAGTGCCAGAGTATTTTGGGATCTGCGTGAAGCTTACTCTGTAACTCTCGGCAGCTTCTTGTATCCCATACACCATGTGACACTTGTGCTTGTGGAACTGGAAGCATTTGCTGCAAAGTGTGGTTTGGTCATCATCACAGAACAGCCATGCTGGTTCCAGGTGTATCTCACAATAGGTATCATCAGTAATGTTGTGCTGTAACTGGGGGCTGAGCCTTTCAGACGTCATAGTTGGTGTCCCCAGTTGAAGACTGGATGGTTTGTTTCTGGTGTGGAATACTTCCCTTCACTCTGAACAGGAAAAGCTTGGCAGCTTCCTCTGTGTACTGGAGCAGGCACTCTTGGTAACTTCGGGGTCCACAGTCAAGCATCAAAGACCAGAGGAAAATAGTCCATGCAGACAGAGCAGGTCAGCACATTCTGGACTCTTCAAATCCAACAAACCTTTGGCAGCCAGCCACATACTTGGGGAAGGAGACAGTTTTATCAGTGTTTATGATCAGAGGGGCCCTCTCAAGTTTTCCAATAACCTCAAGCAACATTCTTAAGATTAATTACAAGCAACAGCATAGCACAGTATTTCCCTGTAAGTCATTTACTGGGGAAAAAAAAAAAAAAAAAGTGCTCAGTACAAGGAATGGTGCTAAAATGCTTCAGGAACCAGGGCCAGGCAAAGCCCCAAGCACTAGCGGTGCAAATGAGGCACACAGCTCACTATTCCAGCTCCTGGGAATACCAGCAAATGAGGGCTTCTTTGAGTGCCTCCTTAAACAAAAGGCTGTAGGGTGCCAAATATAAGGAGGCACTCATTTGCATGCTTCTGTAGGTACACAGGAGCCCCAAAGTTGAGTGCCTCCTTAAATTTTACATCCAGGGTGGCCCAGTTTGCCTTACCCTATAACCCACCAGTAAAGAAATCCGAAAAAAGAAAACAAAAACCCTGCAAAAAAAATGAAAAAGGGAAACTTCGTATTCTCCTGTTTTGCTTTTTAGGAAACTGACAAAGGATTTTTAATTTTCTTCATCCTCATTTCTGCATTGATCATCAATTCTATCTTTTCTCTAGAAACATTATTTAAATTATATTGTTGAATATAATTTTGGAAACTCTTCCCCAATTAAGGACTATGTTTAGTTGACTTAGTTTCCTTGTCTAACCCCATCTTCAGCCACTGTTGGGTGACATAACACCAAGTACTCATTTTTCAAAATCCTCTATTCTATTCACATTTGTCTCCATTCCACCTCATTAACCAGCTTTTTCGACAGTATCTCCCCAAACTTGACAGGCCTCAGAACTCCCAAACTTCTTTTCTTAGCTCTCTCAAGCCCTCACTCTCAACCAAACTCTTTCTTTGCCATCAATTAGACTGTCTGCCCTTTAATTATTTCTTTTTGATTTAATGTTTAAGATATGGAAAGCATTTTTATAATTCTAACACAGATTAATCTTGTGCATATGCCTTTTTTTTTTTTTTTTTTTGGTATTTTGTTAAGGTACATCTTAAAGCAGCTGTTTTCAAAATGTGGTTCCCAAATTTTTGTTTGCATTTTTCACAGTGTTGACATTTGCACTGATGGTGGATAAAACTGCTAGGTCTTACCATTAATTAAGGAAGTCATACCAAAGAGTACTAGTAGTCATTTTTTTGCATTTTATCTCTATATACTTGCATACTTCCAGTAAAAAAAGAAAAAAAAAATAAAAGTTTTACTTAAAATATTGTTATATCCTTATGAAGTAGTAAAACATTAAATCTTTAAGTGCAAAATTTGTTTGATATTCTGGGTGACAAAATGGAAAATTCACATAAAAACATTCATGCTGTGTAAGGAAGTCCAGCAGTTGTCTCAAGAAAATATACACTTGTGCGATTGCTTGAGATGCAACTTACACTAGACACTATTTTTATAGAACATTTTTACTTTTAAAGAACTGAAAAGAACTAATGTTATTTCAGACTTTGTCATTTTGCAGACATTTTCTTGCTAACAAAGTGACCTTGTCATTTCAAGAAAAAACAACTGAAATTATTAGTTGCCAATGATTACACGTAAGCTTTTAAGCAAAAAATTAGAATTTTGGAAGACTTGTATCACCATTGTAAGCTTGACCACTTTCCAATATTTAGTCTTTTCTGATAAGATTGGTGGTGATATTAACAAATGTGATTTTTTTTATATTATATAATGAAATATGTCAACATTTGGAAGACCTGCAAACTCACAGCCAAATGAACAATGCATGCAGTTACAAAATTATGCAAGGGTAAAAGAGGGATTCAGATTATAAGACAGACCAATCAATTTTAATATAACAGAGTCCAAAAAAATTTCATTGATATGATTACAGAGAAAAAAATCACAATCATCTTAAAAATCAGAATACTCTTCCCCTTTCCACATACCTGTGTGAGGTTAGATTTCCTTCAAATACTTCACTGAAAACAACATATTGCAATAGAAGAAATGCTAAAGCAAATATGAGAAAATGGCTGTTCCGATAAGCCATAAGTTGAAGAGATTTGTAAAACAGTGAAACTAAGCCACTCTTCTCAATTAATTTTGATTCAGAAGAAAAATTTTGTAACAATGTTTTAAAATTATTTTTAATGAATTAATAATTTTAAGATGCAGTTTTAGTTCCTAATACAGTAAATATAGATGTTAACACACATAAACAAAAGCTTATTGGGATCTTCCTTAATAACCTGAATACAAAGAAGTCCTGAAACCAAAAAGTTGAGAATCTTGGCCTTAAAGGGCATATTGCCAAGAAATGGGATTTCTGATTAATGCATCTGTAACTGGTATGTTTTGTCAGTTTCCCAACCACAAAACTTGTACAATTTGCACTCCAAGCAATGTATAAGAAAGTTGTGAAACTTTTGGATTATTACCCACTGGCTGGATAAGAAATAGTATCTTCATACATTTTCAACTTGCATTTATTTTATTATCACTAAAGTTTTCATTTTCATATACTTTTTTATTTCTTTTACTGTGAACCCTACGTTCAAGCCTCTTGCCCAATTTCTATCATGTTTTTTTGGCTTTTTCTTTTCTTTCTTTTTTTTTTTTTTTGGTCAATTTTAAGAGGTATTTATACATCTAAAAGAGTAGCCCTTGTAAATTCTATGAATTGCAAATATTTTCTCTCTACTTATTTGTCTTTGAATATGCTCTGATCTTTTTTCTTTGCTTAAGTCTTTCAACTCACTGATAGCTTTCTTGTCTTGCCTCCCTGAAATAGGTCCTGGCCAACTTCCACTGAGTCACCAAGATAAAGAAATTTACCAATTCAAATTACCTTGAGCTCTCAACAGCAGTTAACATAGCTGCCCTTCCTCCCAGACATTTCCTTTTGGCTATCAAGATGCTGTAGCTGATATCCCTTTTACTTGACCAGTCTGGTTCTCAATGTCCTTTTTTTCTGCACCAAATCCTCTTGAACCCCTAAATCTTGGGGCACTTCAAGTCTCGGTTGTGGTCTCATTCCTGTCCTATGGTCTCTCCCTAGATAATATCATTCATTTCTAAAGATTTAAGTACCTTTCCAATTTAAATCTCCTACCTACACAGACTCAGCTCATTTACAACAGAAAGTCTAATCAGCACTCAAAATTAACATATCTAAAACTGCTCTGGAGCTCAACCCCATATGCCTTCTTCCCCCAAACTCACTTTATGATTCATTCATTTAGAACCATAATTTAAACCATCATTTTACCAACTCAACTGTTTTCCTAATTTATATTCTGTCCTGCCCTCCTCCATCTCCGGCTTCTCTCCACAACCAGAATGCTATTTTAAAACCTAAACCAGATTTCTTATCACTTCCCACTGTGTTTAGAATAAGATCCAAATGGCTACCTAAGTCCTGTGCAATCTGGCCCCTGCCTCCATCTAATCTCACCCATAGCTTCCCCAGCCATTGTCAATTCCAGCCACTCCAAATCCATAGGTTCACTTTTCCTTTTTCACAGCCAGAGATGCTGTTTTCTCCTACTTTTGCAATTCTGGCTTCCTTTCTTTCCTTTAATTCTCAGCTCAAATGTCACTTCCACAGAGAGGCCTGTCCATAATTATTATTTTATGTTCTTTGTGTCTTACTGATTTTATCTATGAACATAGTTGTTGGTCACTCTCCCTCCACAAGAAACTAAATTCCATAAATCCCCTGTGTGTATATCTGGCATACTGGATACACAATAATATTTTTTAAAATATTTGATGTCAAACCAGCAAAAGTTATAGTGAAATCAGTGAAAGATGGAACAGAGATTAAATATTTTTACAGATACTGGGAGAAAGAAAAGTTAGAGAATAATTTTTCTCATATCTAACCTTGTTTCTCCTTTTCTTTTCTTTTTTTTTTTTTTTTTTGCCCTGGCTTTTCACTTATATTTATCCTGTTGCATTGCATAAATATATAACAAAGCTTTCATAGATACTAAGATCAAGGAATTTAAACAAAACCATGATTAAGTAAAATTCACCTACTCTTTCTTTGTAGTCCTGGGTATTTCCTTTAGGAAAAACAGCTGAACAATGGACATTGAAGAGATTTTACCTGTTCAGTTGCTCTGTCAGACCTTCCATGCTCCATCATGTAGGTATCTGTGAAGTTTCAAATCCTACCCATATAATTAATTTAGGACAGTGGTTAACAAACTCCATTGGGCGTTAGACTCTGTTGTTAAACACAGATTTCCTTGGCTCCACCCCCAAGGGCTCTGGTTTAGTAGATCTGGGGTGGAGTCTGTTAATTTACATTTCTAATGGGCTTCCAGAAAATGTCAAATAGCCTGACCTTGGTCAGGAGTCTCAATCTCTTTGGATGGGTGATGTTTTGTTCTCTGTTATTCCTCTGAAGCATTGTATAGTGACTAACACCTAGTAGCTCTTTAACAGTTTTTTATTTTTACATGAACCTCATGTGTATGCTGAAAATTTCATAACAAGAAAGCCTTTGAGCTAGAGTCTCATTGTATTTTCTCATTAACCATACTATTTTTTTCTTAAGTTGTTAAATATTTTTACTAGAGAATAAAGTCTGACTTTGTTAGTTTCCAGAGTATTTGCTGAAGGAAGTGATCATTGTGTTATTTGTAGATAGAAAATCAAGAGTAGTGATAACTGCAGAAGGAATTTGTCTCAGATGGGAGATCAGGGGACAATCTCCGTCCATATTTGACCTTAGTGAAGAGGAAATCTGCACAGCTTCCTAAGTTTTATAGTTCTGATCCCTGGATGGTTTTTATTGCATCAGTCAATGCCCTGCTAACCAAACTTGGGATTCCGCCCCCCCCCCCCCCCCC
>NW_007730180.1:23882-37531 GCF_000696425.1 Galeopterus variegatus
CCCCCCCCCCCCCCCCCCACACACACACGCTGCTGACTGGACAGTGAAAACTGTTTTTGCTTAGCTGTCTGATCTCTCAAATTTGTTCTTCCCTGTGGAATCTAAAGTATATCTTTCCCCTTATCTCAAGCAATATTCCACACCCACTCCCTCTCCCAGGACCTAATTCCTCAGTCTTGTCCTCTCCCACATTCATTTCTCAGCCAGGGAGGCCTCCACTTTTTTCTACCCAATCCCCCATTCTTTGCTAAGCCTTGGAACAGCCAACTTCTGCGAAGACTTTGTCACTCTATCGTTCTCACCATCCCCTGAGCCTTCATAATTCGTGAGTTTATTCATTTTGACAGGAAAACTTTTCTATCATCTTTGAATCCAAGGGTAAGCATGAAGCACAATTCTCAGGTTCTGGAGTCTCTTAAAGTCTATCTTAGTTTTTAAGTAAAATTATTAATTCTAGAAGAGTCAACATTTTAAGATAATTCTAAAAACAGTGCGATACAGTGTGCTAAACTCTTTATATATCCCAGAATTTTGTGAGGCAGGTAGTATCAGAACACAGTTACAGCTGATAAAGCGGAGAGGTAGAGATTACTGACCAAGGGCACTTGATGCAGAAAACTGCAGATAACAGGATTTGAATCCCAGTCTGTCTGATGCCAAATTTCATGGTATTTCCTTACTATACTTCTTGTCCCTATTAAATATTAACCAGATGTTTTGCCAATTTATAAAGGAAGATGACAAATGTTATTATAATTTACGACAAGATGATTTTATAGGGCTAGAGTAATAACATAGGGAGCACAGATTATTTTAATGTGTTATATTTTTTCACATGAAAGCTTTTGATTTAAAAAAATTCTGGAAGAAATGTGACTTTTGTTTTTTTCAAAGTCAAAGAATAAAATTATGAATGAATCATGGCTCTCATGACTTATTTCTTGAGCTTTTAATATTCCTATCACACTTGTTAGCCACATTCCCTGCACCACTGGCCCCAAGGTAACACACTGTCAGCTTCTGTGTGGGGTGAACATGGCTGGAGACAAATGAGGTTTTATTTGTTAGTTCCAGACTCTAACGCTGCAGCAGTAGACCATCACCTCTTCCCTTGTCAGAAAGGATTAGAGTGGGGTTGTGCTCATGATTGTGGCTCCATCGTTATTTTATTTTATTTTTTCATCAGGAACAACCAGTGTCTCTGTGGCTCCCTTTCTCCAGGGCTGTTCCATTAGAAGCAGGGGATTAGCTGACTTCCCATGGCTCTAAGAGGCCCCAGAGTCATATTCAACTGCTTTCTGTCTTTCTTAAGTATTTAAGAATCAAACATTGATGGCTGACCTCAGTGACAGAGTTGTCTGTCTGTTGTTGTAAATCAGTGCATGCCTATCTAAACCCAACACGTTCCGTTTGCTTTTACTTATTCCTAAAAGGCAGATAACCCTCCTAGGTAAGAATCCCAACAGAAATGTTGAGAGGTCACCTTTACCTCACCTATTTCAATGCCAGGACCAGCCCTTTATGTTTCAGCTACAGAGAATATCCCCAGCAAAACACATGGGCTGGCTTTAGATGAAATAAGTTAACCTTGAGCAAATGGAGTTCAGATTTTTGCCAAAAGTCACATGTTGAGGTAAGCATCATCTCTAATTGATAAAGTTAGACTCAAATGCGTTCTGATTCCAGCTCTGTCACTTAATTGCCAGCACCTTCAGCAAGCCACTGAATACTGAGNAGTTGAGAACGCTGCCTTCCTAAATCAGGGAGCTGCAATCGGGGTTGTGCCAGAGGTGGTGGGGTATGGAAAATAAAGAGCACTTTAAGACCTTTTTAGTAATACATATTAATGAAATAGTAACTATATAGTTGATGTTGACCACATACTCAGCTTTGATTAACGTGGTGTTTATCCTAAAATTTGAAGACCAATTTTTTTTTGACGGCTACCTGGCTCGGGGAGGAACACTGGTCTTTACACATCCTTAGAAGAATATTTTTCTACTCTGTCATAGTCTATTTTAATGATAAAGCTACATCGAGATATTAAAATCTACTTGCTGCTCGCTATTATTAGAGGATAGGCCTGTTTATACCCTCATCTGAAACAGGGAATCAAAAAGCCTGTTCCACACCTTAAAGTCATCTGATAGTTATGGCACATTTAATGACCTGGACGTACACTGGTTAAAAGAAGACTGGCATCAAATGCTACAAGGGATTGTTTAAATTCCCGGTTTTGACAAACAAAGCAGGTTTATAGACTTGACTAGAGGTTATTATGCAACTAACATTAATTCAAATAGAAAACTATGTTGCAAAAATATTTTTACAAAGTCAGGTGTTAGTCTTGCAGAACTTAGTGCAGCTGAGGTGATTTATGAAGTGTACTACCACCCCATACCTGGTTTTATAGTTTCATTGTCCTGGCTGGAGTGAGTGAGCAACGGCAGGAGAGGAGCAAAAATAAATAAGTAATGAATCAGTCTTACCCATCTCCTCTCAAAGTACATTGAAGGAAATCCATCCCCAAACCGACCCTCAAGAGTTGAGAACGCTGCCTTCCTAAATCAGGGAGCTGCAATCGGGGTTGTGCCAGAGGTGGTGCTGATGAGCTGCTGGGGTATGGAAAATAAAGAGCACTTTAAGACATTTTTAGTAATACATATTAATGAAATAGTAACTATATAGTTGATGTTGACCACATTCTCAGCTTTGATTAACGTGGTGTTTATCCTAAAATTTGAAGACCAATTTTTTTTTTTTTTTTTTTTGACGGCTACCTGGCTCCGGGAGGAACACTGGTCTTTACACATCCTTAGAAGAATATTTTTCTACTCTGTCATAGTCTATTTTAATGATAAAGCTACATCAAGATATTAAAATCTACTTGCTGCTCATTATTATTGGAGGATAGGCCTGTTTATACCCTCATTTGAAACAGGGAATCAAAAAGCCTGTTACACACCTTAAAGTCATCTGATAGTTATGGCACATTTAATGACCTGGACGTACACTGGTTAAAAGAAGACTGGCATCAAATGCTACAAGGGATTGTTCAAATTCCCAGTTTTGACAAACAAAGCAGGTTTATAGACTTGACTAGAGGTTATTATGTGACTAACATTAATTCAAATAGAAAACTATGTCGCAAAAATATTTTTACAAAGTCAGGTGTTAGTCTTGCAGAACTTAGTGCAGCTGAGGTGATTTATGAAGTGTACTACCACCCCATACCTGGTTTTATAGTTTCATTGTCCTGGCTGGAGTGAGTGAGCAACGGCAGGAGAGGAGCAAAAATAAATAAGTAATGAATCAGTCTTATCCATCTCCTCTCAAAGTACATTGAAGGAAATCCATCCCCAAACAGACCCTCAGTATATTAGTCCTATATATTAGTCCTAATAGCACATGAAAACACAAGTTTTTCCTTAACACACTCAATCCTCTTACTAAACTTTATACCACTCTTTCTGCTTCAACAGCTCAGTTTGGGTGGTAGTAGTTTGTCAGCAACTGTTGGTGCAATTTTGGAGTGATACTGCTTTTTTGCCTCTTGTGAAAGTGGTTGAAGTTTATGTTAAGGAGAAAACAGGTATGGGTCGCTAGGACGAAAATGGCCTAGGGAGAAAAAACATCAGGACCACCATGAGTGATGAATATGTAAACTTAACCAGTTATTCATTAGATATAAACTGACTACTTATTAGTCATGAGACATCTGTAATAATCAAGAAAGTGAAAGCAAACATGAAATTATAAAAAAGTAGTGAAGATCATGTGTTAAAGTCAAAGGATCCCATGGCTATATCTCTTTAGAAAAAGTTCTTAAACACATTTTAGTAAACATGTTAAGAATGAACTATTTATAAAAATAAAACTGTTTCTGCTGTCCCGGCAAGCCAATGCAAACCGGTTTTCTAAGATGTTGTAGTTTACACAGATTACATCTCCCTGTGCTTAGCATGTTTCAATTACATTTTAGTAAACATGTTAAGAATGAACTATTTATAAAAATAAAACTGTTTCTGCTGTCCCAGCAAGCCAATGCAAACCGGTTTTCTAAGATGTTGTAGTTTACACAGATTACATCTCCCTGTGCTTAGCATGTTTCAATTTTTTTTTAATTTAAAAATAATTGTTAGTATTACATTCCTGAGAAAAGTTGTCTGCAGATAATTTTAGATGATCATCCCTTTTGTAGGTGAAAGAATGAATTTGGCAGGAACATTGATGGATTTTATGTTAATCACAGTTTATGTGACGTGCATATAGTTTTTTTCCTTCATGTAATAAAATCTTATTTGTATCGTTTACACTAGTGTAGATGATAATTTAAATGCTTGGTCTTGATCTCCTCTGATCTTCACCATGTCAATAAATCTAATACTTAAAATGACTGTAAGAATAATTTAATGTTAGCATTGTCAATACTTTATCAGAAGTAGCTGATGGAACGTAGGGATTGGTTAAAAATCATTGATTACAATTTTGAAAGTAAATAGTATCATTTCTTCCAATTAATTTATTCTTTAGCCTGAAACTATTTCAATGTGCATTACAAATAATTATAAACTCCATGGAGGTAGCAGTCATGTCTATATTTTCTGTAATTTTAAGTAATAGATTGTTTTTATAGCAGTTTTAGGTTTACAGAGATTAAACAGAAAGCACAGTTTAGCTGTAATTTTATCAGTTTATTGCAAAGCTCCTTAACTTCTAATCTAGATTTCCCTCCAACCCCTTAGGAGGGTTAAAAAGAAGTTCTACCTCTTAAAGTTTTGAGCACTTGGCAGGTAGTTAATAGTACAAAATCCCCCTGTATATTGTGGGAACAAGGAAAGAAGATAGGACGACACAGAGTCATTTTTATTCTTTAAAATTTTTTTATTAAAACTTTTTTAAATTCTGTGATGTTGTGGAGCAGTTGGGAGGGAGGGGGAAAGGGGAAGGAAATGGGATGGAAGAAGGAGGAAGCGTGGGATTGAGGCCTGTGGCACCCCCTCATTCCCACAGGGGAGATCAGGGAGCTTCCAGCTGTGGCTTGGTTATTGCTGGGCTGGGTGCAGATGTCAGGGGGTGTGGCAAAAGCCCTCGCCCCCCAACACACCAGCTCGGGAACCCAGGCTGCTTCCTATGGCAGCTTGGTGGTTGTTGCTGCACTGGTTGCAGGTGTCAGGGGGCGTGGGCAAAACCTTCAGCCCCCTTCCAAGGATGACGCAGAGTCCTAATGGCAAAATTGGCCAAGTAGGGGGCAGCCTGATACCACCATAAAATAAAATAGCCCTCAAATATCTAGTAAAATCCCCTTCTTGTTTGTAGAAGCTCTGTTTGTGAGGAACTATTACTAAAGTACTATGGTGATAGACAATACAGTGGTGTCCATTCCAAACACTTCAGAAAATATAAATCCTTACTGAAGGAGATATTGTTTCTTCTCAAGGATACCTTACGGATTTCTATTTCTCATTCATTATTCTCTCCTACATTCACCTTCCAATAACTTATTCCAGAAGTCAAGTTCTGAGTTCCCACAATGGCAGGATAACAAAATCTGTCAAGATGGTCAACCATGTCCCGAGTGACACCTTTATTGACCACGTTCTTCAAATCTGTTGACACAGTTAGATAAGGACTCTGTTTTCCCATCCTGGCTTCTACCCACTGGTAATACATCAGGGCTCACAAGAGAAACAGAACCAATAGGGTGTGTATAAAGGAACTTCAAAAAGTTCACGGAAAATGCATATAGTGAAAAAACCATGCATGGATCACAAAATTTTTTTGCACCAAAATTAACTTTTCTTAACTTATTAGAACATATCTCAATGGGATCTAGTTTGAGGCACTAAGAAAGATAAGACATCAGTTTGAAAAGAGCTCCTATAAGAGCAACATGAATTTGGCTAAAATTGAAGCAAGAACAAACATCAAATTTATGGTGCTGAAAAAAAGAAAAAAAGATGAAGGACTGGCTGATTAGCTCAGCTGGTTAGAGGACAGTGCTGATGACACCAAGGTCCAGATTTCAGATCCCCATACCGAGCAGCTGCCAAAAAAAATTATGGTGGAGCTTAGGTGGAAGAACGGTGAAACCACTGCTGCTTTATGAAAAGTTTATGGGGACAAATTCCCCAAAGAAATCAGCAATTTACAAATGAATAACGGGTTTTAAGAAGGCACAAGATGATGATGAAGATGAAGTCTGCAGTGGCAGACTATACACATCAATTTGTGAGAAACAAAACCTAATCTTGTTCATGCCCTAATTGAAGAGGATTGATTAACAGCAGAAACAATAGCAAACACCATTGATATCTTAATTGGCTCAGCTTACACAATTCTGACTGAAAAACTACTGTTGGACAAATTTTCTGCTCTATACATGCCAAAACTGTTGCACCCAGCTCTGCTGCAGACAAGCAGAGCTTTCAATGGAAATTTTAAATTAGTGGGATCAAAATCCTGAAGCATTTCTTCAAAGAATTGCAGCAGGAGATGAAATATGGTGTTACCAGTAAAATCCTGAAGACAAAGCACAATAAAAGCCATGGCTACCAAGTGGTGGAAGTGGTCCAAACAAAGCTGAAGCAGACCAGGCAGGAGCAAAAGCCACGACAACAGTATTTTTGAATGCTCAAAGCATTTTGCTTGTTAACTTTCTGGAGAGCCAAAGAATGACATCTACTTATATGAGAGTGTTTGGAGAGAGAAAAAAAAAGGTTAGCCAAAACTTGAGCAGAAAAACACCTGGAAAAGCTTCAGAGTCCTTCCCTGCTACGACAGTGCTCCTGCTCATTTTTCTCAAATGAGGGCAATTTTGCAAGAGCATCAATGGGAAATCATTAGTCATCCACCTTACAATCTGAGTTGGCTCTTTCTGACTTCTGTTTCCCAATCTTAAAGTCTTTAAAGAGCACTCATTTTCTTTCAATTAATAATGTAAAAACAACACTGACATGTTAAATTCCCAGGACCCTCAGTTCTTTAGGGATAGATTAAATGGCTGCAATCGTCACTTACAAAAGTGTATTGAACTTGTTGGAACTTATGTTGAGAAATAAGGTTTACAGTTTTTAATTTTTATCTTTTAACCCATTTTTCCATGAACTTTTTTTTTTTGGTGGCTGGCCAGTACAGGGATTGAACCCTGGACCTTGGTGTCATCAGCACCACACTCTAACCACTGAGCTCACTGGCCAGCTCTCTATAAACTTTTTGAATCCCCTTATATAGAGATATATGAGAGGAGATTTATCAGGGGAATTGACTCATGTGATTATGAAGACTGAGAAGTTCCATGACAGGCCATCTGCAAGCTGGAGACCTTAGGATGCCAGTAGCATGGCTCAGTCCAAGTTGGAAGGCCTCAGAACCAGGGAAGTTGATGGTGTAACTCTCAGTCTGAGGTCAAAGGGATGAGAATGTGGGGAGGGGGGCACTGGAGTAAGCTGTGGAGTCCAAAGGCTGGAGGAGCATGGAATTCTGATGCCCAAGGACAATAAAGTAAGAGTCTATCCCAGCTCCAGGAAATGGATGGACACACTTGCCTCTGTTTTTTTCTTCCTCCCAAGGCCCCCAGCTGACTGTGTGCTGGCTGCCCATGTTGAAGGTGATCTTCCCCACCTAGTCCACAAAGACTCCCATGCTAATCTCCTCTGGAAACATCCTCACAGACACCCCCCCAAATAATGCATTTCCAGGTTCCTTAATCCAGTCAAATTGACACCTAAAGTTAACCATCCCAAATTGGGAAGAAAAAAAAGTTCTAGCCCCCATTAAAGCAATGTAGGGACACATTATTTTGTTTTGGCCAGTAGGATCCAAAGCAAAGTTTTGTGGCACTTTGAAGTAGTATCTTAAAGGGAGAGGGTGTGTCCTTCCTCCCTCGAGCCTGGCTTTAATGTGGACATATGGTAGGAACTTTAGCACCCATCTGGGTCACCAAATGTATTACAAGATGGAAGCCATACATGTTAGAGAAACAAGAAACAAGAGTCTGGGTCCCTGAATCCATTGTGCCTACCAGATAGTAAATGAGTAAAATAAAATTCCACCCCAATGAAGCTATCATTACTTTGCTTTTTACTGTCACTTATAACTGAGGCTAACTCAAGTACACTGACTATTCCAAAGTTAAGATTAGAAAGACCTAATATGGGATTCCACACGGGATTTATAGGGATCATTCTGGTTTGGGGGCAGGGGGTGGGGAGGCAGCTGAGGGACAGGAAATAAAGCTATGGAGGAACCCATGTTAGTCAAAGAAAAGATGTGGATAAGAACTCAGATTATCTCTGCCTTCTAGACTATTTCTTCTCAAGGACCAATGACTGCAATATGTAACCTGCAAAGCAAAAGCATTTTCTCAAAACTGGTAGTTCCTGGAAAGAGAGAGGATAGGAAGAAACCAATATTTATAACTAGGTCCTATGTGCCAGGAACATTTTCATTTGATCTCAGTCCTATATGGGTAAGCCTTGGTCCTTCTTAACTTTTCCAAGTTTGAAGAGATAGTAAAGTGATAGAACAGCAGTGAATCCTGGCCTATGTTCTTGTTAGAGCAGCTTGATTGCCCCATTGCTGAGCTTCATCTGAAAATTCTCTCATCCATTCTAACCATCCTTGCTGCGTGAACAAGCCTTCTCAAAACAACCTGAGGAAAGTTAATAATCTTGGAATGGTCCATGTGAACAGTTACTGTTTAGACAATGCCAAGAAAATCTTATTCCCTTCCCTCATTGGAGGACTTCACTAAGTAAGCCCTTTCTTAAAAATAGGGATATATAGAACGGACACTGTGGGGGCAGAATACCAAGGTTGGTCCCAATATGCTCAGCTCCTGATACACATATGCCTTCTCCTGGCTTTCCAAACACTAATCCAGATGCTGATGAGAGGAATTTTACAGATGTAATTAAGATTCCAAATGAATTAAACTTAAGATAGGATAATTTGTCTAGATAAGCTTGGCTACTGAAGTGAGCCCCTAAAATGAAGACTGGGTTTTGCATCTGTAGAGCTAGGGCTGGTTCAGGAGCTCACAGACTCCTCAAGCCCATTGTCCAGACTGGGTCACAAACCCTTCACATGCAGGCCTATGAGCTAGGTAACCAGAAAAAAGGTCCTTGGAACTGTAGGTGAAAAAAGAGTAGTCTTTATTCAGCACACACACGTCCAGGAGCTAGGCAGTCCAAAGAGTAACCCAGAAACTCAACTGCTACTGGCCAAGTCCAAAGAAAAATTGAGCAGCTGCCAGAAAAGTAAACATGCTCTCTTTTTAGACAGGAGCTCCACCGGCCAGCAGTTCAGGGCCATAGCTCCACACACCTCTCTAAAAGGACACACAACAGCAACAAAACTAAAAAGATAAACTGGTGTGCATGCACACTAACTCCACCCATACACACAATTTGTTTACAAAAAATGAGCTGCACCACACCCAACCAGACCCGAGGCGAAGGGGCCTAAATTATTCTATTTTCACAACAGGGTGGTGAGAAACTCTCAACATGTGGCATTGGTGGCTTGGGAGATGGGGGTAGGGGGGCAATTGGCATGGATCTGAAAGTGGCTTCTAGGAGCTCAGAGCAATCCTCACCTGACAGTTAGCAAGAATATGGAATTTTCAGCCAGTCCTATGACTTCAAGGAACTGAATGCTGTTAACAATCTAAATAATAATTTAAAGAAACTTGGAAGTGGACCCCAAATTTCAAATGTGAAAACATCCTGACCAACATCTTAATTTCAGTCTTCTGAGACCCTGAGCAGAGAACCCAGCCACAGCAAGCTGGATTTCTGACCTACAGAACTGTGAACTTATAAGTGGGTGTTGTTTTAAGATGCTAAGTTTGTGGTAATTTGTTATAAAGCAATAGAAAACTAATGCAGACACTTCACTGAACTGCCGCTTGGTGCCTGAGGGAAGAAAGAAATAGGGTTAGAGATGGATTCTTCAAGCAACTCCTACATCTTATATTGGATACGGAAAACAAATCAAGAATTCTGTTCTAACACAAAATTATTTTTGTTAGACCAGAGTGATAGCCTTAAAACAAACCTAGAACAGCTTTGACACAGAATTTGACCTGGAAAGAAAATATACTCAGTTGGAATTTTTCTCATGACCAAAGAATAAAATTTACCTTTCCCCTAGAAGGGAGCAACCCCCCTCCCTGAATCAAAAGGTGATTAGAGGATACAAAGTATTTGTTTTCCAAAGATTCACCCTACTTAGCCCTATACTTGTTCACATAAGACAGTGAACTGAATGTCTGCATGTATTCAGTTAAATGAGAATGAATTGCTATTAGTTTCCGTTTTTCTTTCTGCCCATATTCTGCATAAGCATTTCTTATAAAGAAGTCTCCCACAGGTAGACAGGTTCTTGAATTCCAACTTTTCATTTTGCCCCCACTTCTCACCCGTTCATAAAAAGCTTCACATTTGATTAATAGTTAACTGCAAGATTCCATGTTGTTGAAGTTAGTGACAGGCCCCACTGCGTCCTGTAAAGGCTAGTAACAGGTACTTACATACTCTACCCAGTGCTTTTTCACTTTACGTGAAATCCTTCTTCAAAGGGAGTTTTACATAGAACTACAACATACAGATAGGAGGTGAGTTTCTCATCCAGCCCTTTGTTTATACAACAATTATTTGACGACTGTTTTCATGTGCACAGAACTGTTAGAATGCAATGACATAGAAAAAATATATATACATGGCCCCTACTCCCATGGGGCACCTTTTCTAGTCTGCACACTGCTATGTCAGTTTAATGACTCATAGCATTAAAAAATGGAAGGTTCATAGGACCTTTTCCATAGCAAAGCTAAGAATGTTTCATGAACTTCATGTCCCAAGTCCTGTCAAAGTCAATTTTTTCCAGTGGGTCACCGTCAATTGTCTGAAAACCAGGCATAAGGGGGTCTTAGTCTAAGGCAAGGAACAGACTATTAAAGAATTGAGTAAATTGTAGCACTAAGGCCATGAAGGAGAGGTACAGAGGACTATGAGGTTCACAGGAGAGGAGGAATTTATTTATCCAGAGAGATCTGTAGATGCTTCCTTGAGGGAGCTCAAGCCAGGAGGGTGGGAAGTGGAGGTGGGGTGGGGTGGAGAGGTGCAGGGAAAGCAAAGATGCCATTCCCTCCCGATGTGTCTTTCCTTAATCCCTAAGACTCTTCTCCAGAAGCAACCATTGCTGGTCAGATACATAAAGGAAAGCTAGCTTCTGTGAAGGGATGGTGGTTTGAAGGGAAAGCTATTACCAACTACAGGACAAATACATTGTTTCCTCCTCTCATCTAGATGTGCTTTCTGTCTTGTTCTTTCAAAACATTTAAGGTTTTGAAAAGGTGTGTTCCCCATAGCTCCATCATGGGCCTTCCTATATAATATGAATTTATGCATAGGGTAGGGACACCACAACAGTATTTTCATACTTAGACTATTTGCAAGGTTTGTATTTATAAAAGAAAGTCTAAAAATAGGTTTCATTACACTTTTTAGTTTAGTCTTGTTATATAATTCCAGCAAATTTCCCCACTCAAAGGCTTATGTTTGGTCTCATCTGTAAAGCTCTATCATTTCAGAGAGTCAGGTAGAGCTATCAATTTAATAGTCAATATCTTTAAATACTTCAAATGTCTGACTTAAAAAACCTTCCTAAGCTTGCAATTTTTATAACTGATAAATCAGGCTTATAAAAATAGGGAACCTGAAATTCGTAAACATAACAAAGCTTTGTAAACATTTGCATCTCTACTTAGAATCAGAAATCTAAATCAATGATTCAACTATTTGTTTTAAATTGGAGTTACACGGCTATTTCAAAGCCAAGTTCTCCTAAACATTACTAACAACACTGAACAAGTTTTTACATATTCAAGAGTATTAAGAGTCTGGTTATGATATTTCTTTGAGTGAAAAGGTGCTAATCCACTAGGGAATCATCAGCTTCTTGGTTAAATAAGTTTGCATTTGGCAGGAGATTTCAGCTGGGTATGAGCTCAGGGGCTGCAGATACCCAGCATGCCTCTCTCCGTTATCCACTGAGGAAACTGACATCAAACCATATGATCTTTTTTTTTTTGTCTTTTTTCGTGTCCGGCAACGGATCGCAACCCTCAGTGTCGCGCCCGTACTGGACCGGGACCGGCAATGGGATCGCAACCCTCGGTGCTGCACCCGCACCTCGCTCAGCCAGTGAGCGGGAACCGGTCTGTATGTGGGATCCGAACCCTCGATGGGAGTGCCGCCGCACTCCCAAGCGGCGCACTGTAGCAGTGCGCCACCGGGCCGGCCCCCTCAAACCATATGATCTTGATGAATCCCTTCCTATGTGTTTTTATTGTAGTTTATTTGTAGCCTGCTTGAAGTGGCGTATGACCAGATATGTCTGCCAGGATACTTACTGGGATCTTGTCAGTCACCCAGGTAGGACTCACTGAACTCTGATTTACACACTGCTGACCCCATAACCCTTCTAGCTTTCTAATCACAAAGCTCGAAACACCCCTCCCCTCCCAACATATACATGTCACTTGATTTTACATGTCCTTGACTCAATATACTCAGTTGTCTTTCATTTAAAGCTATAGTTTGAGGGCTGGCCTATGGCTCACTTGGGAGAGTGTGGTGCTGATAACACCAAGACCATGGGTCCGGATCCCTACATAGGGATGACCAGTTAGCTCACCAGGGAGAGCGTGGTGCTGACAACACCAAGTCAAGGGTGAAGATCCCCTTACTGGTCATCTTTTTCAAACTGAAGCCCATTGAGCTTCCCTGGTGCCTGCAGCTTTTCCAGCCCATCATCCTCATTGCTTGTTGCCAGCAGCCCCACAGTTCTGGGCTCCTGGCAGCAGTCCCACAATCCTGGCTCTACTAGACATTTCCCCAGTGGGGGCTCTGACCCTATTTTTCTGCTCCACATTGCTCCACAGAGGACCTCCACAGCAGCTCCACACCTGTAGCAAGTCTCTGCCTGAGTCCCCCAGCTTTTTCATACATCTTCCGAAATCTGGGGGGAAGCTGCCATGCCTCCACTGCTCTCATATTCTGCTGGCCTGCAAACTTAACAACCTGAATGCCAAATGTGGGGAAAATAGAATAATTTAGTCAGGCTCCCTCAGCTCAGGCCTGGTTGGGGCTTGAGAAGCACATTTCTTGTAAACAAGTTGTGTGGGTGGAGTTAGTGCTCATGTGCACCAATGCATCTTTTTAGTTTTGCAGCTATTGTGCGTTCTATTGTTTGCCATCAGGCTAGTGGCAGAGAGCGTGAATCTAACAATAGAGCATGTTACTCTGCTGGCAGCTGCTCAGTTTTTCTTTGGACTTTGCTGGTAGCAGTTGAGTTTCGGAGTTTCTCTTTGGACTGCCTAGCTGTTAGAAGTGTGTGTGTGTGTGTGTGTGTGTGTGTGTGTATGCGCGCGCACGCACGCGCGTGCGTGTGCACGTGCAGAATAAAGACAATTCCTACTTCAACCAAGGCTCCAAGGACCTTTTTGCCAGTTACCTAGCTCATAGACCTGTGTGTGAAGGGTTTGTGAATGGGCTTGAGGGGTCTGTGAGCTCCAGACCATAGCCCTAGCTCTACAGCAAGGTTTCTGGCTTGTGCTCTCCAGAACTCCTATATGAACCATA
>NW_007730180.1:39064-41090 GCF_000696425.1 Galeopterus variegatus
GCTTCACTTTCTGATGAGCAGATTGTGCCAGGAGACACACAGTCTCCCCCAACTCACCACTAGGTTCACCTAATGTCTTTGGTGTTGGAAGCAGAGATAACCTGTTGCATACTTCAGCCTCCAGGGCATGTGCTTGCGCACTTCCAGCCTGTCTGTGTTCTGCTGCAAATCTAGAAACTGTGCTACTTCAGGGGTTTCTGGTCCATGTTGGCTTGCAGTACAGCAAGCAACAGCCAGACCCCGGTCAACAGGAAAGCAGCCACTGAGCACCACATATCTAAGGGTAGCCACATTTCCTCCCCCTCCCAAGGGGCTTTCTGCTTCTTTACCTGCTTGGCATCCTACCCATGCCAATTTCTGGGCTCTTTTACCTGCCCAGAATCCTGCTACAACTACGCTAATTGCAAAGGAAGGGCTAATGTCAGAATCCTGCCGACGTAGCCCAATTGTAAAGCTACACAACTACGCCAGTTGTGGAGTAAAGCAAATAATAACCAAACCCAAAATGTTTTATTATTTTAGTTATACTAAGTTTCCATTTATATTGTCAGAGCTAGGGCTCAGACCCTTCAAACCCATTGTACGCACTGGGCCCCCAGACCTCTCACGTGCCAGGCTGGGTCCCGAGACCCCTCACAAGCAGGTCCACGAGCCAGGCAACAGGAAAAGGTCCTGGAAGCCACTGGCAGATGACACAAGCTCAGTCTTCAGCAGCAGCAGTGGTGGTGGCCTCTTGGAGGATCCCAAGGGTACTGGCAACAGCTTGCAGCAACAGCCTCCAACAACAGTAGTGGCCTCGCCATGGATTCGCCCAGCAGCATCCCAGGGGGTGGGGGGCCCTGTGGATCAGAGCCACCCGTCCTTTATACTTAAGTCCATAACCCAAGACACCTGGGTGCACATGCACAATTACATTAGACAAAAACCAAGGAACACCTGGGCACACATGCTTAATTACATCAAATGCTCGGCAAGATTCTGGACATCTGAGGGGCCCCGACCATCCTCTTATATTTTCCCAACACCAGTGACTGACACTTTTGTANAGCCCTAGCTCTACAGCAAGGTTTCTGGCTTGTGCTCTCCAGAACTCCTATATGAACCATACTTGGGGCTGCCTGAGCAGGGCTGCTCCAGCCAGAGCAGCTGGGATGCAGGGAGCAGTTTCCTGAGGGCAGCAGTGCCCTGGGTCTGTCCTCCAGAGAAACTCAGTTGTCCTAGGCCTCTGTGATGGGAGGGGTGCTCTCCCAAACTTCTGAAATGCCCTCAGGGCCTTTCTCATTGTCTTTGCTATTAGCATCTAGCAGCCCCATCCCTGGCTCCTGAATTATGCGAATCGGCATGTGCCTGCCATTTACTCAGTCTTGGGAAGTTCTGCAGCGTTTGACCACACAGTTCGAAAAGCTACATTTGCCCAGTCCATCAAGGAGTGGCTGCCCTGCCCCTGTGCATATCTGCAGCTGTTCTCTAACCGCTGCCACAGAGACAGGTGCATAGTAACAGAGACTAACTTTTCCACCCTTTCACCAGGTGAAAACATACTTGAAATTCTGCAGGGGCACCCATCTTCGGGTCATCTGCCCATCTGCATGTGCCACTAATGTCTCAGGTTTGTACGGCACCCATCGAGCTATTGGGTTTAAGTGGCACCCTCTGAGAAATCTGCCTTCAGACAAATGCAACATGCATTTACTACACCTTCCCCAGAGCACATTACACCATCCACCTTCTCGGGTGTAAGTGGCACCCGGTGAGCCATTCGCCTTTGGATAAACACGACATGCATTTACTACATCGTCTCCAGAGCATGTTACACCATCCATAGCTGCAGCAGCCAGGGGCTCTCCCTTTTTCTGCTTTGTTTTCCCAAGCCAACCTATCTGACCTGTGTATATGTGACATAGATAGTAAATTGGTCCACCTGTGGGTTGCCTACTGGTCTGCCTGGTCCCATAGGGTGCTCTTGCTTCACTTTCTGATGAGCAGATTGTGCCAGGAGACACACAGTCTCCCCCAACTCACCACT
>NW_007730180.1:42472-59233 GCF_000696425.1 Galeopterus variegatus
ATCTGAGGGGCCCCGACCATCCTCTTATATTTTCCCAACACCAGTGACTGACACTTTTGTATTTGGCCCACCTATGAGAATGAACCACTCTAATGAAGTCCCCTCCCCTCTAATCTTCTCGATAAAATCCTTCAGCTTTTAATAGACTTTAGAGAACTTACTAGCTTTGTTGGTTCATGTTTCCTGGGTCAATCCTTATATCTGGCTCTCAATAACCTTTATAAAATTATTTCTGCCTCAGCAGCCTTAATCTCAGTCCACGAGCCCCTGGAATTTTCAAAGAAAAGACAATCTTATCTTAATGATTTATTTTGCCTTCTCAATGATAAACATTATGTAAGAAAGTTTATGTTGCTAAAACAAAAAAACAGTCTCACAAAGGGGAATCTGATCTATCACACAGAACCTCTTCAGTTTTCCTGGTGTATGTCACATAAGCTATTCTTGAAATCCATCACATGGTATCTCAGATGCTTTGCTGTCTCAGCCATCACCGCAGCTGAGCTTACACCAGGGCTCTCTCACCTTGTAAATATCCTTGCTGGTAAGGCAGGTGTTGCAACTGGGCATTTCCAACTTCTTAAGAGGCACTCATAGCAACACTTGTGTCCACACTCAATTAAAAGTAGTTTGGTCAAGTAAAGTAAACAGAACAAGTCAGCTCTTCCTTGGGATCTGGTAGACCNAGTAGTTTGGTCAAGTAAAGTAAACAGAACAAGTCAGCTCTTCCTTGGGATCTGGTAGACCTGAGGTAGCCTTCATCCTTTCTGGGGAGGCAGAGAAGGATTAAGGAGAAACGGGATGGGGGGGAGGGGAGAAAGTCACTCATCTTGAGATTTTGCAACATCAGGGATTTGTCTCCATTGTCAGCTCATGATCATGTTCCTTCATTTTGAGTCATTCCGTGCCTGTTTAATTGGTGTTCTTACCCTGTATAGAGTTGTCTGGGATTTTAAGCCCTCTATCTGAGATCTCTCTCAGAATGTTATCTATCCACATTCATGCTGGGAACACATGGGGAAGGAGAGAGGTTTTGGCAAGAGGTAGCATGAAAGCATACCCAAGGGATCACCCTCCAGCTGCCTTGGAACCCAGTCTTTGTGGAGTAGTTTTATTCATTACATTCTTTGTTCTCAAACTTCCTTGCATATTAAAATCACCTGGAGAGCTGTAACATTCTGATGCCTAAATCTGTGCTTTCCAGACTTCAGAGGACATCAGAAACACCTGGAGGTCTTGTTAAATCACGGATTACTGGGCCCCACTCACAGAATTTTTAATTTGGTATGTCTAGGTTGGGGCCCAAGAGTTTGTATTTCCAACAAGTTCCAGGTGATGCTGAGAACCACCAACCAAGAACAAGTGCGCTGTACCAATCAAGACACTGTACCAACTCAAAGCAGAACCTCTGGAGGTGGGACATAGGCTGCCAGTTATTTTGTTTGTTTGTTTTAATCTCCTCAGGTGATTCAGGGAATTACGACTCTAAAAGACTGGAAGGGTGTCAAGGGGCAGTGAGTGGCAAGGCCTGAAGGGGACGGCCTATGTGGAGAAGAGGGAGTAAACGTGAAATGTCATGGTCCTGGCCCAGCCTGTGACCACAAGATATGTTTAATGGCCCTAGTTGGTCTGCCAGCAATGATGTCAATCTTTTCAGGTGCTCTTCCCTAAATATTGCTGGAATTTTCCTTTGGCATCCCTCAGGCCTCAGTCATATGCACAGCAATATGGCCTGGCCCCTGTGTCACAGCTCGTTAAAGGCATTTAGCTCTTAATTCTTACACCTGCAGCCGTTCTCCCCAAGGACCCTTACACAGAACCTAGTCATTGGCATGAATTCCTACAATTCATGAATCCCCAGCTGTACCTAGAAAACCCCCATTCTTCTCTAGGCTTCTCAGCAACCACATTGGCATACCAGCCCAACATATTTCCTTAGGTCTAGGCACCTCAATATCCAAGAAAGAGCTATGGTGGCAAAGAAGGCTCCCATTTGCTTTCTCTCAAGAAGCTGGCTCTTTCTGAAAGCTATGTCATGTTAGCTTAGCTAGAAGCTCTCTTCAGACCTTAACATCTGTTCCTACAAACCATCCACCTCCAGGGCTTGACTTGACTGGATCCTTGCCCTGGACAACTGCTTTTGGTCACAGTGGCAACTCCTTGAGTTTAATATTTGTGGCTCATTCAATTCTTGTGGCATGGCAGCATGGCTCTATGGTTAGTAGCATGAACTCTGACATCAGGCCACCTCTGTGAATCTAGGGCAAGTTAAATAACTAGAGTTTGTTTTCTCATCTGTAAATGGGGCTGGAAGCAATGTCTACCTTGCAGGGCATGGGAGGATTAAATAAATATAGTGTGTATATATGTGTTCAGGATGATGCCTGGCATTGAGTGAGTGCTATTTGTGTGAACTAGTCTCATGTCTTCTTCCTCTAAAGATACTATTTTATGGTGAGAGATTGTCTTATGAATAAATGTTAAGATTGCCTTAAGCAAAAAGTGGACTTCCTTATTAAAAAGATGAAGAAGCAACCTGTATAAACAACTGTTTCCCTACCTATAAAATACTAGTCTAATGTGGGATGATAATCTATATTCATTTTCTAATCTACTGCATATATCACACTACCTAGAACTCAAAAGATATTTAATAATTCCTCCAGAATTAAATGATAGAAGTCTCAGAAAAGGCATCATACAATAGTAGACACAGAACAAATGACCTTTGCACTCTTAAGGGNAAATACTAGTCTAATGTGGGATGATAATCTATATTCATTTTCTAATCTACTGCATATATCACACTACCTAGAACTCAAAAGATATTTAATAATTCCTCCAGAATTAAATGATAGAAGTCTCAGAAAAGGCATCATACAATAGTAGACACAGAACAAATGACCTTTGCACTCTTAAGGGGTTTTTTTGTGTGCTATTATCCTTTACTGATATTAAATCCTACTCACATGGTACTAGTTCAAATTATCTCTAATAATGTCAGACCCCCGACCCTGCATTAGGAAGGGGAAAGAAGATATCCTGTAATTCCTTTTTCTTAATACTCCATCCTAAATTTAGACCAGGTCTTTTTACTCTTATTTATCTACATTTGTTTGAACTGCTTTTAAAAGTTTCCTGCTCAGGCTTCCCAACTCATACAATTTCCATTTGGTTTCTCTTTTTACCTCTTTTAGATTCAAAGTACATAAAACACCCAGCATGAAGTCTGAAATAAGTAAGTTTATATTTAGTGTTTCTTAAAACAAGAGGATGGACAATAAAGGGTTTATTCTCCAGAAACAAACAGAACACCTCACCTCAAATGCTCACCTAAGTATGTAAGTTGTCAAAGCTCTAGAATGACAACCCATGCAATTCAGCAGGAGTGGCTGGGTTACCAATTCTAACTGAGTCTATGAAACACCTGGACCCCTCCCCCACTGACCTGGTCTCCCTGCATTGCTACGCAGTGATCAAGGTGAATCTTTCCAAGTGGAACTGACTCTTGAGTATTTGTGATAAAAAGAATGTTGCAATGTAGATTTGTCTGTAATATTCTGACCCGCTGTCAGATCATGTATTTTATTTCTCAAATATTCCTTTTCCTCACTCCTAAATTGTAACTTATTTCTTCACTTGATATGTTCTTAAGTCTTTAGTTTAGAGGTCCAGATCAACTACCATTTCTCCCAAAAAGTTGTTCCTCATTGTTCCACCAAGAATAAGTTCCCACCCACTGAAATGCCAAAGCAGTTAAATTCTTCCACAAGGCACTTATACTTCTCACTTTGCAGGGGTTTTTTTTTTTTGTTTGTTTGTTTTTGCACAAACATCTCCTGCTCCCAAAGAAGAGAAATAATTTTTAGTCATGTTTATATCACTTGCAGCACCGAGCTCATTGGTCTATATAGAACACTCAATGCCTATTAGTTTAATAAATAAAAGCTGCTGTTGAAACAATTTTATTGTATAACAGCTGAAACCAATCCTTGGAGATAATTTTCTCCTTCAACCTGAAAAAACTTGCTTGCTACAAGTCACACCTCACATTTCTTGGATCGTACTCCATTCCTGAATATTTCTATACTGGAAAAATGCTGATAAACACATTAAAAGGTTAAAAAAAAAAAAGCAAAAACAAAAAAAAACGTACTCTCATACAAAAATTTATATAATGAAGAAGTATAAGTGATTCCTTCCAAGGTCCCAATCTTACCACACCAAATGTTGCCAATTTGGTGTATATCTTTCCACACTTTTTGTTTTAAATTTTATTTATTTAAATGAGATATGCCCTTGTAACACACTTTCAAGTGTTTAATACACTACTGTTAATTACAGGCACGGTGCTGTACAGCAAATCCCTGGAACTCACTCATCTTGCGCAATTGAGAACTTATGCCTCTTATTTAGCAACTCCCAATTTCCCCTCTCCCCAGCCCCTAGCCACTACTTTTCTACTTTCTGCTTCTATGAGTGACTATTTTAGATACCTCATATAAGTGGAATCATGTAGTATTGTTTTTTGTGACTGTCTTCTTTGTTTATTTCACTTAGCGTTATGTCCTTAAGGTTCATACATATTGTAAAATATGAGACGGTTTTTTCCGTTTTTAAGACTGCATAATTACATTAGTACATTTCTTTAGCTTATAACAAAATACCTGGAACTGGGTAATTTATATAGAAAACAAAATTCATTGCTTACAGTTTCTGAGACTGGGAAGTCCAAACTCCCGGGAACACATCTGGTGAGAGCCTTGGTGGTGGCAATGGTGACAGCAGGCTATCACATTGTGACAATGGTGGAGCAGAGAGTGCAGAGTCAACCTCCTCATTCATTCTCTTTTTAAAGCCCTCAGAACCATGCCAAGACCACATTCATTACAGCATCCTCCTACAATCTAATCGCCTCTTCAATGCCCCACCTTTCAATTACCATAATGGGATTTACCACCCTCAGTTACACTCGGAATTAAGCCTCAATGAGGTTGGGGGGACATCCAATCTACAGCAATAATATTCTACAGTATGTATATACCACATTTTTAAAATCCAGCACATAGGATATATCTACGTCCATCTGTCATGGACATTTAGGTTGTTGTTCCACATCTTGGTTATTGTTAATAGTACTGCAATGAACACGGATCACTGATAGACTCTGATTTCAACTCTTTTAGATAAATATCCACAAGTAGGATGGCTGGATTGCATCATAGATCTATTTTTAACTTTTTGAGACATCTCCATACTGTTTTCCATAATATTTTGCATTTTCTTACCAATAGCACACAGGATTTCAATTTCTCGACATCCTCTCCAATTCTTGTCTTTTTCTTTCTTTCTTTTTTTTTTTTTTGTTTTTGGTAATCGCCATCCTAACATGTGTGAGATGATATCTCATTGTGTTTTTCAAATTGCATTTCCCTGATGATAAGTGGTGTTGAGCATCTTGTTATACACTTGCTGGCCTTTTGTATGTCTTCTTTAAAGCAAATCTGTTCAATTCTTTAGTCCCTGTTTTAATAGGATATTAGTTGTTTTTGCTATTGAGTTATAGCAATTCTTTATATATTTTGGAAATTAACTCCTCATCTGATATATGGTTTGCAAGTATTTTCTCCCATTCCATACATTTCCTTTTCTCTCTGTTGATTGTTTCCTTGATTTTTTTTTTAGTTTGATGTAGTCCCAGTTGTCTATTTTTGCTTTTGTTTTACCTCTGCTTTTGTGTCATATCCATGAAATTCCATACTTTTTCTATGCCCTCATGTACCCAAATACATTTATCAGCATCTATAACATGACCGCATGTTGGTAGGAAAAATACATATATAAATAGCCTAATTTTTTTTTTTTTTTTATCATCTTGCTTTTCGTTTAAAGGTTCTTACTTAGGTTAATGATAACCTCGATCTCATAGGTTGGGCTGAGAATGTGGATTCAGTGTTGAACAACATGAAGTAGGTGACATGAGGAATATGAGGGTACTTCAAAAAGTTTGAAAGTTTGTGAAAAAATAGAAATAAAAATAACACAAATTTTTTGCATGAATTTTTTGAAGATGCCTTGTCATCATGAGATTGAGTTAAAAAAAAGTCACCGTGTTTAATTCTAATCTGAACAATTGTGTCAAATCATCTCAATAATTTATTCAAATCAATATATAAATAAGGCTGAGTTCACCAGATTTACATCATTTTCTGAATTCTGAGTTTCGCATGTGTCTGTGGCCAGAGGTAGGTACAGGAAATACTTAACCCTCTTCAGGACTTTTATCTTAAACGATACTACAGTAAATAGCCTAATTTTTATTATTTATCCTTAAACTACTTTTGAGGGCAAAAAGTGTTATTTCCCCCTTAATGTCATGTAATGGAAGCCATATCATGTCAGTGTATATAAATAGATCTGCAAAAAAAAGTCTATATAGAAGAAAAAGAGCTATTACCTCTAAGTACATATCTATGTAGGACCTCTTCATAATTTAATATTTTGTATTTGATACATGTGTTGCAAATTCTCTTTCCTAAATTGTCATTTAAAAATGTCCATTTGGTTATTTATTTTGCTGTATGGAAATCTTCAATTTGTAGTTATTTATTTATTTTTTAAATTTATTTTTTAATTGACCCGTTGTACGTATTTATAGGTACAGTTATATTTCAATACATGCATACAACGTGTGATCAAATCAGAATAGTTAGAATATTCATATCACAAAAATTTATTGTTTCTTTGCAATGAGAGTATTTACACTCCTCTCTTCTGGCCAATTGAGAATATACAAGTTACTGTTTTTTAAAAAAAAAATTTAAAGGAATTTATTTTATAATTGGCACGTGTTGACTGTACATATTTATGGGCTATAGAGTTATATTTCAATACCTGTATATAATTTGTGATGATCAAGTCAGGGTAATTAGCATATTCATCATCACAAAACTTTCAATTTTTTGTGATAAGAACATTAGATCTCTTTTCTAGCCATTTGAGAACACACAATAAATAACTGTTAATCATAGACGCCTAGCACTACTGTACACGACTAGAACGTATCTGTGCTATCCAGCTGTGATTCTGTGTCTGTTAACCAACCTCTCCCTTCCCCCTCCCTCTTCCCAGCCTCTAGGAACCACAATTCTACTTTCTAACTCGTAGTTACTTAAACGTATTAATCTTTTCCTTGGTGGCATCTAAGCTCTGTAGTCTGCTTTAAAAAGGCTTTTTCTATGTAGCCATTTTAAATTTCTACTATGTTAGCAATGATCTCTCTTTATGACTTACTCCATTTGTTGGCCACATGTTTAACAAATATGCTCCTTACTTGCTAAATAGATGTGGGGTAATATAGAATAAAAGCATGCACAGAAATAAAATAATAAGGTGAAAAAAGCAACGGGAAATGACATGAGTAGAAATTCATAATTAGAGGAGGGAAAATAGGCACATGTGCACGCACACACGCATATATACTGTATATGTCCATCTGGAACACACATTGGTGTAGATTGTTAGGAAGGGATCTAACTGTATTTATTTTTCCAGATGGCTCCTTCCACTTGTCCTAAACCATTTGTTGGATAATCTATCTTTTGCACACCGATATGAAGTGACAGATTATTTTTAAAACCACACTTTCAAGCAAGATGTTTTTCGAATAAACCTCCATCTAGCCCACTGACTCACCAATAAATAAGCTCTCATTATATCTTTAAATCTTTCTGTATGCTCCAACCCTAATTGCTTCTGGTGATAGCTGTAACTGTGGACCTCTTGGGGTATCCCTACTATCACCTCTTCAGGAGAGAAAACTACCTGAGTTGTTGATCTCAGAAATCACGTATGGCAGTACAGTGCCTAGAGGCTTGGTGTAACATATTTTGGGAAGGCTAGCCTACATTATGAATTTATTTCACCTGTGAATTAAGCCTAGCCAATGTGTTCAGAGAGATGGTAAAGAAGTCTACATTCCCAAGAGTGAGTGTAGCCAGTGATTTCAGGTACCTGTCACCCCATCACATTATAAGGACAGCTGTCCCATTTCCTTCTGACAGCACTTGAGCAATGTTCATTTCAGTGAGATAACTGGAAATTTTCATCTACTTACAAGTCATCAAGTGAGATGCAGTGTAGTATGTTGACAAAAGAGAGTGACCGAGAGGTAGGAGACCCAGCTTCCTCATCCTGATCTTACCTGTCTACTAAGCAGGTATCAGGGGGCCAACTCAATTTATCTGGTCAATTTTCTTCATCATCCATAGAAGATAATTGAGCTATATGGTCTCTTGGCTTCCAGGTAGATGTAAATCTGTGATTCTATAGTAATATGGTCCCTCTATTTGTTCACCTAAAAATACATTTAAAATGTGTTTATGGATAAGTTGAACCATTGCTATGTGCAAAGAATTCTAGTCATAGACGAGTAAGACATGGTTATTATTTTATGAAGCTCATCAGGTAAAAAGGTTTATTTGGAAGACGGAAGTGAGATAGAACAGATCAGTGTGGTCTGAACATAGAATATGCCAGTCTCTTTATTCCACATTGGAATACTGGCTCTGTGATGTACCATATCTCTATTGTAGGGCTTATTCTAATAGTTCTGGTTAATGTTAAAGACTCCTTCTGGTTTTGTGTGGGAATAACACACTGAATGGAGTTGGTAGTTCATAAATCCTTTTTTCAGGGGTGGCAGTTAATATTATTGTGTCTTTTTTTTTTGGCAAGACTCTTACTTAAGGCTTAAGGCTAACTCCTAACAATACTTTGAAGCTGTGGCCAGTTAGTAGGCTAGAAGCAATCTAAGTGGAAGAGATTTCATGATGCCAAAACAATGCCACCTCTCTTCCTATTTAAAATAGTATAACTCTTTGCTCTGATTGTTTCTTTTTCTTAGCTTGTATTCTCATCCCAGTAATTCATGTATACTGTGTGAAAGGTATATGATTAAAACATTTTAGTGGCTTTCGAAAGGTGAGTTTTGGTTAGAAGGAAGAAAGGTAGAGGAAGAAGCATCTAGAGCCGGACAATATCTTTTACTCAAAGTTCAAGATAAGAAAATGCTTGTCATTTTGTTGGAGATAAAAGGGAAAGACGTATCAGTTGGAGCCTTGAAAGTCAGAAAGAAATTAATGGAATAACTTGGGTGGTGGAGACCCGTGGAAGGTTGCCAAGTTGGAAAGCAATCAGATGAAAATAGAAATATGAGAATACCTCAAAAAAAAAAAAATTCATGGAAAGGTTGTATTATCACTTAATCCTACTTTTCCATGAACTTTTTGAAGTTCCTCCATACGATGTGATGGACTTAGTGGGAGAGCCAAACCAGTGAGACTGAGGAAGAGCCTCGTGATCTCGCTTTCGGGCATGCAGTGATTGGAAGGTGGGTCCTGACAAGAACTGACGGGGGCGCATCTGACCCGGTGGATTTATAGGATTTGGCTCTAATCTCAGTGGTCATCATACGCAGTCTCAATACTACACATTTACTTTTTCACAGGTCTAAAAACAACATCTGCATATTTAATTGCTGTCTAGTACTCACTGAAGAAGAATAAGTGGTTTGAGAAGGCCTGGTTTACATTTCAACATTTTCAAAAGGAGAAAATAAGTGAGCAAAATAACATTTGTACCAGCATATAATTCGTTCTATCCATTCATACTGTAATGGCCTCTTGAGGTGACTTCAAACGAGAATTTTATTTTATCTTTTTTATCTTTTATTTATTTATTTTTTAAGTCTCTGGCCAGTATAGGAGTCAAACCTGTGACCTTGGAGTTATAAGGCTGTGCTCTAACCAACTGAGCTAATCAGCGAGCCCAAGAATGTTGTTTTAGACGCTTCCCATGACGACAGATGGGTGAGTACTGTGGTCTGCAGGGCAGACAATAAATATAACCATGGCAATCTATCGTACATCTAAAGTCAAGGAATACTTCAGAGGAATAGTTGTCATATTGTTGGCAAGAATAAAATGAAACAAAAGTACATGGTACCTGATAAAGGAGGAGAAGCTTGGGCTTTATTCAAGCAGAGAAAAGGGCCTAGTGAGAGAAGGAATATACGCTATGGTTTTCTTCTTTCAGTTCTCAACTAGGTTTTATTAGTGGAGTTTCCCAAATGATTTGGACCATATTTCCAACTCAGGTATTAATAGAGATCAACATAATTCAAATCTTTGTACTGGTTTACACCAAAGTACTCAACCCTCCAGCTTAAAACCAATGTGTTTGAATGATTTCACAGTGCTGTTTACATACAAAACCAGCTCGTGAAATGATAACTCTGTTAGGAGCAAGTATTCTCAGCATCCAGCATGTGGCTTGCAGAGAGAGTAAGATTCAGTAAAAGTTTGGGGTTGAGGATGAACCCAGTGTACAGAAGTTCCACATTAAGTCATAATTGGCTTTGTTTTGAGAGAGTACATGTCAACTGGTGAAATCAGGCACAGAGGAGAGTAGGATTTTCTGGTAATAACAGCACAGCAACTGATCACCCACCTGTTACTCAAACCAATAAGAACCACAGAGAGGACTTTTCTAACCCAGGAAGAGAGGTGTAGCCTTACACCGATATCCATCCAAATGTCTACAGCAGATTTGATGGAGACTCTCAGAGAAGAACTCACCTGTTTCATCTGCCTGGACTATTTCAGCAGCCCAGTGACCACTGAGTGTGGGCACAGCTTTTGTCTGGTGTGTCTCCTCAGGAGCTGGGAGGAACATAACACACCTTTGTCTTGTCCTGAGTGCTGGAGGACCTTGGAGGGCCCTCATTTCCAGCCCAATGAGCGTCTGGGGAGGCTGGCGAGCATCGGCAGGCAACTCAGATCCCAGGTGCTGCAGAGTGAGGATGAAGCAGGTGGCTGTGGGAGAACACTGGCAGCCACTAAGGCATTCTCTGATGACGAGCAGGGTGCAAGTGTCTTCTCAACCCACAGTCACGGAATAAACAGAGTGCATCTCTTGAGTGAGGCTGAGGAGCATCACAAAGTAAGACTGGCTGCTCAGCATCAATCTTGGAACACGGATCAGGTTCTGTCATTTAACTCTCATGGTATTCTCTATCAGTGACAATCATGGGTGTTCCTCTCTAGGCACCACACCACAGGCTCCTGTGGGTTCTGCTTTCAGCCTTTGTTTTGGAGTCCCAGTCGTCCTGTAGTTATTGGTCTTCAAGGCCCCTTCATGACCTGGTGCTCTGCTCATTTGTCACAGAGAGTTTGTTTCTATTGCAGGAGAAACTTCAGGAAATCCTAAATCTTTTGCGTAAAAAGAAAAAGGAAGCTCAGACTGTATTAACCCACGAGAAGGAAAGAGTGATACTGTGTAAGGTCAGTATGTGTCTTACTTTTGGGTCTTGTATATGTTACTATGGGGGTGGGGGGCGGATGCGGACTAAAGGAACATTTAGTGAATATCAGGATTAAAAAGGAATTTTTTCAGTCCCAGTCCTGCCATTTGCAGTATCCCGCTTTGGTCTGCCTACCTCTGCTTGTCCACCAGGGAATCCCAAGACTCACTTCAAATTCCCCCATTCCCAGGCAGGCTCATTTTTTCCCCCTCTTTGTGCACCTAGACAACTCTGTAACTACCTCTTTTATGGCTCCAATCATCATTATTTAAAATACAAGTTATACTTATATAACATAAGATGGAAATCAATTTTAAAAAAGGAGTATTTCAAATGCTTGAGAAAAAAAAGAGAATGCAAATTAAAAACAAAGAGAAAGGGATATCGAGGCAAAAAAGTAATTTGGAAACATACCTGAACAAATGCTCAAGCTTAGTCATAGATTTGGACTTGAGTTATCTAGCAGTCAAAGCAAATAACTAAATGTTTAATTAGATTTTTTTTTTAAAAAGTGTGCACTGATTCTCCCAATAGAGTTTGAGTTCTAAAGTGGAAATATGTGGACTTGAGTTATCTAGCAGTCAAAGCAAATAACTAAATGTTTAATTAGATATTTTTTTTAAAAAGTGTGCACTGATTCTCCCAATAGAGTTTGAGTTCTAAAGTGGAAATATGTGTGATGTATATTTTTATTCCTAGCATGTATTCCAAAGCCTCCTTTGACTGAATAAATATGCGTTGAATAAATAAACGCACACATTTTTCATGTTTTTTCTCCTTTATTTTGCTTTAGTTTTATCATAGTATGGATCATCACCTGTTATATTTTTGTCTGTTTTTGGTTTCTCCCACTAGAATGACAGTCTCCTGGGAATAGAAATTTTGGTTTTGTTTACTATTGTATCTACAGTGCATGCACTTTTGAAAACATCAAATTCTCCACACAGCCAGTCAGTAGAATATGTATTTTATGTGTCGGGCTTCAAGAAGTGTCACAGTGGAGCTCTAGGGCTTTGTAAGGATTAAGAATCCACAGACATGGGTGTTTCCATTACTAACTTTATCATATTGTGTGGGTGTGCATCGGTGATGGCAGGAAGAGACAAAGACTTGTAAACAGGTTGTAGTGTCGGAATATATGAAAATGCACCAGTTCCTGAAGGAAGAGGAGCAGCTGCAACTCCAGCTGCTGGACAAGGAGGAGAAGGAAAACATGAGGAAACTGAGGGACAATGAGATCCAGCTGACCCAGCGAATCCGAAGGCTCAGCAAAATGATTGTACAGATAGAGTCCACATGTCAGAACCCGATTCTGGAATCTTTAGAGGTGAGCCTGAAACTCATGAGTGGACTGGGAAAAATTAATGGAAAAAATATATAGTAACCCATAGTTTTCCAAGTCATAGAAAATAAGTTTTTCTTTATTCACCTGAAAAACTAGGTTCCAGCCCCAAAGTAGTTTTCCTAAAGAATTGACGTGCTATATGTCAATAAAGCCTTGAGGGGAAAAAACCAGGAATAATGATCCCAAACATGCCTAATGATGACTCCAACTTCTGTGCCTGCCTCACTGCAACTTCAGCTTTGTCAAATATTTTAATAAGCTTATTAATGAGCATTTACTATGTGTTGGGCACAATCAGTTCAGTCTTCACAAAGACTTGATAAGGATAAGTGCAGTGCTATTATGATATGAGTATAGGTGATTGTCATCTACAAAATGGTTTATGGCAGCACTTATTTAATAATTCAGAGCTATGGTAGTAAGGCAGTTTGGTTGTCAAATACCTACTGAGTGGTAGAATCCAGGTGTTCTGTGTACCCACCTGCATTCTTCACCACCTCTGTTCTGCTGCCTCCCGAGGCTATTGCATCCTCCAGGACCTTCTTAAACACAAGCCATGTAAGCCAACTCCAGCCTCAGGCCTATTTCCTGGACTGGTTCCATAGAATGCTACTATTTACCTAGTGCCTTCCAAACAAACTTCTCCAACTGCACATAGGCTTGATCTCAATCCTCGCTGGTCCATTTTCCTTTGCTTATCTCGGATTCCCTGAGGCATTGGATAATGAGACTAGTAGTTTGGCTCCTTTATCAACAACAGGTTCTCTTGACAAAGTGTTGATATGAGAAAAAGAAAAGGACAAAGTATTCTCTAGTCATTGTGAGAAACCCCTCATTTACCAAAAACCAACCCTACAACACCCTGGGGATTTTCACCGTATCCAAAATGGAGCCAGTCCTCGCCAGTGATCCAAGTGCACGCGTGCTAACCATCTTTCTTTTATACCCTTAGGAAGTGAGAGAAGCACTGGAAAGGTNATCGAGGCAAAAAAGTAATTTGGAAACATACCTGAACAAATGCTCAAGCTTAGTCATAGATTGGACTTGAGTTATCTAGCAGTCAAAGCAAATAACTAAATGTTTAATTAGATTTTTTTTTTAAAAAGTGTGCACTGATTCTCCCAATAGAGTTTGAGTTCTAAAGTGGAAATATGTGTGATGTATATTTTTATTCCTAGCATGTATTCCAAAGCCTCCTTTGACTGAATAAATATGCGTTGAATAAATAAACGCACACATTTTTCATGTTTTTTCTCCTTTATTTTGCTTTAGTTTTATCATAGTATGGATCATCACCTGTTATATTTTTGTCTGTTTTTGGTTTCTCCCACTAGAATGACAGTCTCCTGGGAATAGAAATTTTGGTTTTGTTTACTATTGTATCTACAGTGCATGCACTTTTGAAAACATCAAATTCTCCACACAGCCAGTCAGTAGAATATGTATTTTATGTGTCGGGCTTCAAGAAGTGTCACAGTGGAGCTCTAGGGCTTTGTAAGGATTAAGAATCCACAGACATGGGTGTTTCCATTACTAACTTTATCATATTGTGTGGGTGTGCATCGGTGATGGCAGGAAGAGACAAAGACTTGTAAACAGGTTGTAGTGTCGGAATATATGAAAATGCACCAGTTCCTGAAGGAAGAGGAGCAGCTGCAACTCCAGCTGCTGGACAAGGAGGAGAAGGAAAACATGAGGAAACTGAGGGACAATGAGATCCAGCTGACCCAGCGAATCCGAAGGCTCAGCAAAATGATTGTACAGATAGAGTCCACATGTCAGAACCCGATTCTGGAATCTTTAGAGGTGAGCCTGAAACTCATGAGTGGACTGGGAAAAATTAATGGAAAAAATATATAGTAACCCATAGTTTTCCAAGTCATAGAAAATAAGTTTTTCTTTATTCACCTGAAAAACTAGGTTCCAGCCCCAAAGTAGTTTTCCTAAAGAATTGACGTGCTATATGTCAATAAAGCCTTGAGGGGAAAAAACCAGGAATAATGATCCCAAACATGCCTAATGATGACTCCAACTTCTGTGCCTGCCTCACTGCAACTTCAGCTTTGTCAAATATTTTAATAAGCTTATTAATGAGCATTTACTATGTGTTGGGCACAATCAGTTCAGTCTTCACAAAGACTTGATAAGGATAAGTGCAGTGCTATTATGATATGAGTATAGGTGATTGTCATCTACAAAATGGTTTATGGCAGCACTTATTTAATAATTCAGAGCTATGGTAGTAAGGCAGTTTGGTTGTCAAATACCTACTGAGTGGTAGAATCCAGGTGTTCTGTGTACCCACCTGCATTCTTCACCACCTCTGTTCTGCTGCCTCCCGAGGCTATTGCATCCTCCAGGACCTTCTTAAACACAAGCCATGTAAGCCAACTCCAGCCTCAGGCCTATTTCCTGGACTGGTTCCATAGAATGCTACTATTTACCTAGTGCCTTCCAAACAAACTTCTCCAACTGCACATAGGCTTGATCTCAATCCTCGCTGGTCCATTTTCCTTTGCTTATCTCGGATTCCCTGAGGCATTGGATAATGAGACTAGTAGTTTGGCTCCTTTATCAACAACAGGTTCTCTTGACAAAGTGTTGATATGAGAAAAAGAAAAGGACAAAGTATTCTCTAGTCATTGTGAGAAACCCCTCATTTACCAAAAACCAACCCTACAACACCCTGGGGATTTTCACCGTATCCAAAATGGAGCCAGTCCTCGCCAGTGATCCAAGTGCACGCGTGCTAACCATCTTTCTTTTATACCCTTAGGAAGTGAGAGAAGCACTGGAAAGGTAGGTTCCATTTGTATTCAGTTATGTGAGATGCAGGGATGTGGTGCTAGTGAAATAGAGGATGAGTGCGGATGGGACTGTCTGTGCTGTTGGGGCAAAATGAAAGGACACCACATTGGAGCGGGTCATGCGGGCTGTGCCAAGGGAGGAGTGAGTATCTCTGCTCTCTTGTAGGAATGAACCACTCTTGCTTCAGTGTCCAGAGGCCACCGCCACGGAACTCAGTCTGTGCCACATCACTGGAATGAGGGAGATGCTAAGAAAATTCAGCAGTAAGTCAGCCCGATTTGTCAAACCTCCAGGAATTTCCAGAGCTAACTTCAGCATATATTAAGGGATGCATAGCTGAGCCCTTGGGCAGCTTCTTCTAACATTAAATGTTCACCATCTGATGCCAGACTCTCAGTTGGGGTGTCCTGAGCCTGTGCTAAACACAAAGGAAGGCTGGGGCCACAGACCATTTCTGTGCTTGAGAAGAGAGAAGCAATGAGACCCGATTGATGTTTTATCTGGCTTTGCTTGCACACATATACACACACATGCACACACACACACCTCATGCAGAGTATTCTGCATTTCTAGCTCTGTTCCTGTTAGGATGAAAGCTAAGTTAAACTCTAAAATCCCAGTAAGAGAACATTCAAAGAACTATCTTTGTAGAATGCTTCAAATGTTTGGACTGGCTATGACCAAGAGAAGTCAGCATTAGTTCTCAGCTTTTATCTTGTTGACAATCTTATCTTCAGAAGAAGGCCTAATAACCACTGGACTCAACAGATATTTGATAAATACCTGCTACGTGCCCAATGCAATGCTATTAGGCTCTGAGCTTACTTGCAATGATTAGTAAGACAGATGTTGCCTTTGCTTTTGTAAAATTTTCAGTGAAATCGAGAAGACAGACATTAATCACACAGATAATTAGTTAGGGTGGGCATTTGGTATTTCAGAAACAAAAGTATGAAATTGTATGATAGGGGCACCTGATCTTGTCTGGTCAGTCAGTGAAAGTGGAAGTCTCTTGTGTGACCTTGTCTCAGGACGATGGGAGAGGAGGCTTCCCAGTGGTTTGCAGTGTCCTTCCTCAGATGGTCCCGGGGTGTTGTACCCACTCTCATAAGGCCACACTTAAGCATGACATGATGAAAAAATGCCGATTAGGAATTGCTATTCAAACACTCAGTAACTTTGTAATCTTGGTGAAGTTTCCTAACCTTTATGAACCTCAGGGTTTTTGGGGTTTTTTTTTCTTTTT